>NC_043717.1:32640026-32659127 GCF_006229205.1 Suricata suricatta
AAATAAATAAATAAATAAATAAATAAATAAATAAATATATATATATATATATATATATATATATATATCCTCAAAACAGGGAGTGAAAGTGTAGGATCTCATAGGATTGGGCTGGTTCTGGTAGCACATTATCAGATCACATCCCATAGAGATAACTGGGCCATGGAGGTCCTCGGTACAAAATAGATCATTTTGTCTTTGAGCCTTGACAGTATCTACATGAGTCTTTCAGACCATAAGCAAAACCGTTCTAACTTGGCAGATACGACAGAGATATCTAGGTGCTCCACTCAAATTTGTGTCCCTACCCCCTCTGCGTAATATAGAATTGTCATGGATACACAGTTGTGCAGGCTGAGAGTACATTTCTCAACTACCTTTGGACTCTGGACTGGCCATGTTACTAATTCTCTCATGTACCAAATGAGAGAGGAAATTACGTTTATCACTCTGGACTAAGGCATTTAAGAAGTATGCACCCCTGCCTCCTCTTTGTTCTCTCTTTCCCCTTCCTTCAGACTAGAAACTGAGGACACCTGAGTCCCAGAGCAGTGGTTCTCAAGATCAGAAGTGTCTGCATCATTTGGGAACTCATGACAAGGCACATTCTCAGTCCCCTCCCCTGACTAAATCAGACACTCTGGGTGTGGGGCCCAACAATCTGGAGCCCTGCAAAAGATTCTGATGCCCACTGAAGTTTGAGAAGCACCGTCCCCAGGAGATGGCAGAGATGCAAAATAGTAGAACCCTGGGTTCCAGAATCATCACACTGAGGAGAGCCACCCACCAACCAGAAACATCCGCATCAGATGATTCTGCAAAATAGAAAATGAACTTCGGTTATGATAGCCACTGGGATCTGAAAGTTTTATGTGTTACAGCAGCTAAGGTTACACTAATACCGGTCCTCAAGAGGACCTCAAGCGTCAGAGGAGAACCCCGCAGCCCTGGCCGACACCTGACATCAGCCCAGCGAGACCCTGAGCAGAAAGTGCAATCACACCGTAGGAGGGCTTTAGACCTACAGAAGTGCGAAGTGATAACTTTGAGTTGTTTTGAATTTCTGAGCCTGTGGCAATCTGTTACACAGCGACTGAAAACAAATCCACGGAGGGCACCGTGGGTCCACACTGGCTGTGCTTGGCTGAGGTGCCCTCAGATGCCTTTGGTGGTGTCCGTGTGCCCTCGCCATCTTCCATGCGCACTCAGGACCAACAGCTCACACCTGCGGTTCTCCTTAGCTGGTGGGCCCGGGGTTTCTGGAGTTGCTTTACTCGGAGTATGGAGAGCTGGAAATGCCTGGGAGTTTCTGTTTCCCCAGGGAGACACTTAGTCAAAGATCAAGTGCTCTGGAGGCATAACCTCTGGCTCCCTTGCCTGAAATTGGGCTAAACTCGAATGATAACTCACACCCCAGAGCTCCCCTGCACAGTGGGGGCTCAGGTAAGACTCGGCCTCCCATCCAGCCTTGCCCAGTGTCCTCCCCCACCGTTTCGTCCCCACCCTTCACCTTCTGGGAACCCAACCGTAAGAACAATTTCATGTTTTCCTTCTGGGTAATCCCACCTCAAACAGTCTGTTACCCCCTTTTCCTCTGTCCCCTGCTTCTCCCTGTTGAGGAAAAGGTCAGATGAGAGGGTGTGTGTGACAGCCAGCACATCACAACAGCCAAGTAGCCCCGTGTGACCAGCCTTCTGCGCTGCTTTTCTTCTGCTTTCCCTTTTCAATGTTGGTGTGTCAGGCGTGAGATGACTATTTTAGCGGCTGGCCACCGAGTGCTTTGTCGGGAGGAAATGGTCTTGGTTTGGGAAAAGATCTTGATGGGGCAGAGGACACACTGAGGGGATACTGTAGAGAGAGACCACTAAGTAAAATCAATAACATGCCGTGCATAAGGAATGAACTAGAAGCTAGGGCAGGGAGGGGAGGGGAGAGAGGAGACATGAAGGCTGTCAGTGGGGAGAGGGCAGCTGGATTGGAATCCACAATGGTAACGCTCAGGGAGAACGTGGTTCCTGCAAGGTGAGTTGTTGGCCTGAGTCTCGTGTCACCCCCCAGGCTCCCTGCGTGGCCCAGAACCTCAGGAAGGTCCCTCAATCTGGGAGGGTGGTTTTCAGGAAATCAGGTCCCTGTTCTTGGTCATCACGGAGCAGGGAAGAGGACAGCCTGGATCTTGTTCCAGGTTCTGGCCATATGCACCAACGGTCGGGTGAAGGGCTCCCCAGACCCGTAGGCAGTTGGAACATGACCTCGCCTGAACTCACCACCTACCCCCCGCAAACAAACATCAGCCTTCTCAGCACACCAGTGCTCCCCCATTCTGATGGCCCGTGATGAGCAGTGTTCAGTTTGCTCTCCCAGAGCAGACCCTAAGGTAAGGACTTAGATGATTCCAAGTGACGGGGTGTGAGTGAGACAGAAGAGCCAGGAAAGGATGTGGACAACTGGGGCCCCATCCTGCTGACGGCCCTCTGAGGAAGTGCGCAGAACACGCCTCAGAATTTCTCAGTTAAAGGATGGAAGCGCTAAGGGTTTTTTCCGATAGCCCTCATTGGTTGAGAATTGCTCTGGGTGTGTTGAAGGCCGGGAACTTCTGCGCTGGAAAGCTCTCATGGGGCCAGAGAAAGGCCTGGAATGGAGCGCCAGGGAGGTGTGGGCGCCTGAGGTGGGAAGCTGTCAGCGCGCGCGGGGACCTGCCCACCACAGCTGCGGGTGACCTCAGAGCTGGGCCACAGGGGCGTGTGGTGGAGCACGCTTCAGCTCCCTCCAGCCCCTCCCTTACCCTCGCCCCGTCACCCCAGCGCCCCACCATCTGCTGTGCCGGCTCCTTCCTGCCCGTTCCCAGCCACTACTCAGGCCCACATCGCTTCTCTCCCGGAAACAAGAACTGACTTTCTCACTGAATTATGCCTCCCCCCAAATTAGGGTTGAAACCCCAACCCCAAGTGGGAAGGTATCTGGAGTTAGGGCCGCCAGGGGAGGGGGGGGCGGGGGGGGGAGCGGGTTGGTGATTCTGGTTAAGTGAGGTTTGGGGTGGAGCCTTTACCCCACAGGACTGGTGTCCTTAGAAGGAGAAGAGATACAGAGTGCTAGTTCTCTCTCTCCCCCTCTCTCTCTACCTGTCTCTCTCTCCGTGCACGCAGGAAAGGCCGTGTGAGGACACAGTGAGAAGGCAGCCATCTATAAGCCAAAAGAGAGGCTTCAGGAGAAATCAACCTGCGGGCACCTTGCTCTGGGACTTCTAGAAGGCAAATCTGGCCCCTTCACTCCCCAGTGCAAACAGCTTTGAGAGCTCCCTGCTGCCTCCAGGTTCTAACATTGGCCTTGACATCGGCCGCGCAGCCCTGCACACTCCATGTATGTGTCCAGCCTCATTCCCAGACACTTCCTGGTTTGCTTTCAGCACCCCAGTGACCCCAAATTTCTTAGCTCCTCCATTCTGCCATGTCTTAAAAGTGTCTTTCTCCCCTTTGTCCCCCTGACAAATACATGTTCCTCCTCCAAGGGTCCTTGCCTCTCCCCTGACTCTTCTAGCCAGAATCTTCTATGCCATGACCCTCCCCTGGGTCTTGCATCCACTGGTATTGGGCCTCTCCCCTCACCTGTCTGCCTGCCCTCCTCTAGCATCAAGACTAGCCTCTGGCGCATAGTAGATGCTCACGTATTTACTCCATTAATAAGGGAGGAAGGAATAAAGAGCTGTCTTTTCATAGATGTTACAATAGAAAGGAACTCTATTTTTTTTTTATTTTTGAGAGAGAGAGAGAAAGAGACAATGTGAGTAGGGGAGGGGCAGAGAGAGAGGAAGACACAGAATTGGAAGCAGGCTCCAGGCTCTGGGCTGTCAGCACGGAGCCTGACGTGGGGCTTGAACTTACAGACTGTGAGATCATGACCTGACTCAAAGTCGGACACTCAATCGACTGAGCCACCCAGACGCCCCTGAAAGGAACTTTAAAGATGCTATTCTGCAGAAAGGAGAGTGTAGTGGTGGTCAATACCCAACCCCCACGCTCTTAGGTTTTTCTGTTCTCCTGCAGTCCAGCCTGTGTTGCTGCTGTTGGGACCTCGGCTCAGGCTGGGGGGCTTTCTCTGGACCCTGGCACGTGCTCTTTGCAGCAAGCCAGAAATTCCTGGAATGAATGCCTACCACCTCTCCAGGAGCTGCCCTCAACCAATGACTGGCAGGACTTGGTGGATAAATACCCCAGCTCTGTCTCTGCTTCGTCTGGCTGTCACTGTGACATTTCCTGGAAGGACTGAGCTCAGGCTGCCGACAGTAGTGACAACTCCCCTTTATCGATTTCCTTCTCTTCCCAGCCCTACTTCCCCACCTCCCTGCCAGTGTTTCCTGAGATTACCCCCCAAGTAAACTCTTCTCACTTGAATCTTTGTTTCTGGGTCTCTTCTGGGGGAACCCAAGCTAAGACAGAGAAGGAGGCCCAGAGAGGACAAGGAACATGGCCAAGGTCACAGTGCTGTTCAGTGCCAAAGCTGGGTCTGTGTGTATGTCTCCCAGCTCCTCCTGCCCACAGTTCAGCCCGCTGCTCCGTACGTGGGACCCTCCCAGAAACCCCAGGTTACAGGCTCCGGGAATGCAAACCTTTCCTTGGGTGAACCCTTAGTGAGAGGGGGACCCAACCCGTGAACCGGGTGCCAGCATGAGGGCCCCATTCTTCTCCTTCACCTCCCAGCCCTGTGTTGTCACTTCTAAACCACTTCTTGGATCCTTTCCCTTGGGCCCCAGACTCTCACCTCCCAGTGCAGACAACTCCAGCTGGAAGAGACTTTCTTTGGAGAACCTTGAAATGTTTAAGCTTCACATCCCGACCTCAGCCCTCACCCCCACCCCTTTCGGTTTCAGGCTGAGGTGGATGGAAACACCCCACTGATTTCAAGCTGAAGATGTCCACCTCCAAGCCAAAGACAACGAATCTCATATTTGAAAGCCCATTTCAAGCCCCTTCAGCTTCAAGGAATTGATACAAAAATAATCTCTCATAAACACACACTCACGCTCACACCCCACAATAGACACGTAGAGCACACAACACATGCAGCCCAAACATGGGAGGCATATAACACACACTACACAAACACAACACATAAGACACAGACTACACACGTGAGGACATAACACACACCAACGGGACACATACAACCCACATAGCAAACAGCACACACATACAACACACACACACAACAACAAGTGCATGGCACGGGTATGTAGTCACTCGTGCCACCTTATTTCTTTCAGTCCCTTCCCCACCTGGGCAGCAGGACATGACATCTGGGACAGGCACAGCACCAGCTTATGACCCTGTCAGCACATCCAGACCGCCCAGAGCAGGTTAGTCAAGTTCATTTCCACCCATCATTTTACCCGACTTTTCTCATTTCTTTCTCATGCCTCAGTATTAATTAGCCCCGGGATTTAAATCTGATGCATTAGGCAAAAACAATTCTAAATGCTTTTGGAGAAACAAATTCCAAATTAGCTGTAGCCAAACGCGCATCTATTTGAAAGGCAGGCAGCATGAACACAGACATTCTAGAAAATAGAAGTGAAAGGCCAGGATCAGAGGTGTTGGTTGACTGCCCGGTTCACAGCCAGGCCCCGGCAGAGGCTGTGGGGTGGCTGTTCCTGGGCCATCGGAGGGTAGGAAGAAAAAAATTAGTTTTACATCTAGGTTCCAGGTAAGAGGGGGAGGGGCAACAGCCTTTCCCTCTCCTTCTGGCTTTCCAGTCCCTGGCCGGCTCCTGTCTTTGGAACAGCCCTGCCTGGTAGTCTAGAAAGATCAATTCTCCTAAGACTGCTGGAGGCAAAATCCATCTCAAATTCCTCCCTGCTTCTGGCCGTAATCTCCTGCCTCGCACTCTTCTGAGTGGCCCACGGGGTAACGGGGGGGGGGGGGGGGGGGGGGGGGGGGGGGGGGGGGGGGGGGGAGTGGCCCCACCTGGGGACCGTTCTGAGTAGCACTGCAGTGCCTGACACTTGATGCTGGACTCAGACTGACTCTTGGAGCTCTGTCTTTTCCCTTAGTAAGACTTCCAATGCCTTCCATGCAGAGATGCGGCGCTTTTGTGGTTGGGGACACCAGGCTTGCACATGTTTTCTGTGTACAGTTGCCTAAATGGTTGGACCAAAAGGAGCTGATCCAGGGAAGCACCCTTCCCTGAGTGATCCATAGAAGGGAGAGTTCCTGTGGTCTATGGAGATCGGCCCTGCCACAGAGGAGGGAGCTGTTCCAGCTGTCTATGCAAGACTGCTGCGTGGGTGCCTGGTGGGGGCTCTGAGGTCATCTTGGCCAGAGGTCCGGAAGGAAAGATGGTCAGGAAGTAGGGGAGTCCAAGGACAAACCGAACTTCTGAGGATAAACTGAGACCCGCGTGTATCTCTCACCACCTCCAACCTCAAAGACATGGGGAGCCCTCCAGCATGCAGCTGCATACCCGGCAGCCCTGGCGCTCTGAGAAGCTGAGGGGGGAACTGTGGGGGCTCAGGGGTGCTGTGGGCCCAGCTGCCACCCTCACCAACATGGTGAGAGAGCCGATGGGTGACACGTGTAAGCTGCGACAGTCCCTGCCCTTCCCCAATGGTCAGACCATCAACATGGCTGACCCTTCACTTCCGCCTTCCAAATCTCGCACACATTTCTCCTGTGGCCAACCTTGACACTGAAACATACAGGACAGTGAATTCTAGAAAATGTAATTCAGTCCAGTTGACACAGTCATCAACTGGATAATTCCTTCCTCATTATTCAACACTCTTTTGTCACTCGCATTTGTGCCAGAGAGTAAGTAAGCTGAGCTACTGGGTGTGTTGGTCAACTACTGCTGTGTAACAATCTTAAAATCATAGCAGCCTCCAACAATGGACTTCTTACTCACAAGTTTGTGAGTTGGCTGAGTCTCTCAGCCCCTTCCCAGGACTAGTACAAGGTCCAGCATGTTCTGCTCATGGCCACAGCAGAAGCACAAGAGAACAAGTAGAAACTCATGAGGTCCCTTGGGGCCTACGCTCAGACCAGGACACTGTCCCTTTCACTCCACCCCATTGGCCAAGCAAGTCCTATGGCCAAGCCGGAAGTCAAGGACAGGTAACATATACGCCACCCATGACAAAGTCATGGCAAGCACATGGACACAGCCAGGGGTGAAGAATTGGGGCCAATGATTCCATCCACCACAGAGGACAACGCCCTCCATCTGGGCATGTCTCTCCCATCATTCCCAGTACCAAGCCAAGACCCGTCCATGTCTCTTGCAACCTCTCTTTCTTCAATTTCGCTCAATTAATGAATCTCGGGCTGCTTCTATCTGACTTTGAGGTACATCCTTCCACCTTCCTCACTCTTTAGAATCTTGTCTGACAATCACAGTGCGGGGAGTGGGGGGACAAAATCTCTTTTCCTTTTTCTTCATTCTGTATCTGAGCTCAAAAACAAAAACAAAAACAAAACATGTGATGACCAAGTGAGACTTGGCAACTGGATGCAGGAAAAGAAAGGCTGTTCATTTTGAAGTGAAATTAGATAAAATAAAGAGCCAATGTCATCAGTCTCTAACAACCCTTGAAATTGTCTGGAAGTGTCATCCATAATCACTGCGAGGGCTCCATGTGCCTCCTCAGACCCAGCTCATTAATATCTGCTTTTCTTCAGGTCCCAGCATTGAGTTAGAAGAAACTTCCTCTGTTTACGCCACCATTTGCGGTCTTGGTGTTTTGTGACTAACATTACTTGCTACTCATAGTAGAGGAACCCATGAGTTGATCCACAGAAATGTGCTTGACACAGTGCTCTGCATACAGTAGGGTTCCACAATTGTGTGTCAGGTGGTAGTGGCCAGAGGCTCCATTACAAAGGCACAGTGCTTTGGATAGCTACTGCTGTGTAACAAACTGCCCCCAAAATATAGTGGCAAAAAAACCCAAAAAACAAAAAACACAACAGCCCTTCTGTTCAGCTCACAGATATTGCACATCAGGAATTGAGACGTGGTACACCAGGGGTGACTTGTCTCTGCTCTGCAATGACCAGGGCCTCAGCGGGGAGGACTGAAAAGGCTAGGAGTCCTTGAATGACCATGGACTTCTCAGCCATCTCTCATTTCGACCTCTCTCCAGCATGGTGACTTCAGGGTAGCCAGGCCTCTTATGTGGCAGCTCAGGCCTCAAAGGATGAATTTTTTAGCAAACAAAGCAGAAACTGCCATGGCCTTTTAGGACCCAGCCTCTGAAGCCACGTTAATGTTGTTTCTGCCATCCTCTATCAATAAAAGCAGTCTCAACCCCACAGGATCCAAGGAGAGGGGACACAGACCCCACCTCTCAATGGGAAAAGCATGAAAGAATTTTCTGCCATGTTTTAAAGCCACCACTCAGCTATTTCTGGTACATTGACAGTTGAATCACTTTTTGCGGGTTGACTGGGAACCTCAAGATTCTCCTTACTAGTGTTTCTATGGGAACTGTGTTTTTATGTCCAAAAACCAGACTTACAAGTTAACTTTGAGACACAACTCATTCATAAAGTGGAACTTCCTAAATTGTCATTCCCCCATAGCTACTGATATTATAAATTATCATTGCTTATGGAGCACCCCCTATATAATAGACTCCACTCCACACTCTACATGGATCATGTCATTTGGCCTTCCTGACCATGCTATAGATGCCATGATTATTGCTATCTTACAGATGGAGAAACTGAGGCTGAACGGGCAAGTGACAAGGCAAAAGTCACGCAGCTAGGACTGTGACACAGATTTTGAAACCAGGTCCATCTGATCCCCAAGTCCATGCTTAACTACCACAGTGTACTGACTCTGTGAATACTATTTGAGTAAAGGAAAGTTCTGGAGGTGTGTCAAGGCCAGGGGGCTCTCTCTCCGGGGGAGTCAGCCAGATGGGGAAACCATCAGATATAGCCACCAGTCCCCACCCTGTGTGACCTGTTCTTATGCTAGCAGGTCAAGGGGCACCAAAGGGACTGCCCTTCTTTCCCACATGGGTCTGGGTCACACAGACCTTCCACGTGGTCGGCGCCCATCTGTGCCCTTTAGCCATCCCTGCCTGCCCCTCCGCTCCCAAGCTTCTCAGTCCCCACCAGCGCCATCTTTCCTAAACCAGAGCAAACGAGGCCACCCTCAGCTTTTTGTCCAAGGCATGAATCGGGAATGAACGGCCGTTTTTGTCCCCGGCCGTACAAAGCCGTTTGTGCCTGGGGAAGCTCTGGGAGGGGGGCCGGGCGGGAGGCGAGGCGAACACAACCCCATTCTCTGTGGCTGGTTAACAGACAGCAACTACATGCAGGCAGGAGGCAGCACCCAGGCTGGAACCCAGAGCCCGGGGGCTGCTCAAGAGGAAAAGAGGCTGTTGCCCCGGTGGGCGTCCCCAGGGATTTAACAGTCAAGTGTCTGTGTCACCAGCTCCAGCCCCCACCCTGCTCCCTGTTGCCCCAGCACCCCTCCTCCACCCCAATCCTGCCATTTGGGATGAGAAAACCCCCTTGTTTGGGGTCTTCGCAATAACGATGAAAGGCTTTTTTTTTTCCTTTTTAAGAATTCATCTTCGCATTCCAGAGGGGGCATTTATCACCCCGTGCCCAGGCTGCAGACATGTCCCTCCTTCAGATCCTCCTGCCCAGAAAGGCGGCCTTGTCAGACACATGAAACCAGCCCCTCTGGACATCTGGACAAGGCACAGCCCTTTGGCTGAGCACGAGACTGTCCTGAATGTCACAGACAGTAAAAGGAGAGCCCTTGTTCCTGGTCCAAACAGCCCGGCTAAATGGATGCAGCTGAGCTCGGTGGGGGTGGCCAGGGAGGGGGAGGGTGGCAAGGGGGTGAGCCCAGCCCCCTTGGCGCCACCCCAGGCACCTCTGCGGGGGCAATATGAAAGGCAACTCTGCTTCCAGAAGAAGCTCTTGGAGCTGCCTTAGTGACAATGTCTCCGCAATAGTGAAGAAACCTCAGTGGGAAACCAGAAGTGGGTAACTAGGGTTCTTCTCTGCCCAGACCCCCACCTTCTAGAGACAGAACATTTCTTTACTGTGGTCTGAGCCTGCCACCACTCTGTACCACGCCCCCACCCATGAGACTCTGACCCAGCCCCAGCCGGCCAATGGGTGCACTCCAGTTCCCTGGGCATGGCCTTTGTGCATTTCACACTAGCTTATTCAATCAAGACCCCCGCCTCCTTGGGACTTTTCTCCCAGAGACAAGGACTCAGTCTCCATTAGGGTAGCTGCCGCCTTCCCCTTCATGTGGTTTGAGGCTGGCTAAGGAATGGGTGATGGAGCCCTAAAATAATTGTTTGATCCCCACTGTCTGAAGCTCTTTGCTGGACATCTCCATTCCCTGCACCAACAAATTCTACTCTTTGCTCCAGATGGTTTGGTTTGGGCTTCTGTCATTTGCACCCCAAAGAGACTGAGTCATAGTTCCTCCTCGAACAAACAAGTCCTCATCCTGGCCTTCAAGGCCCTCTGTGACACAGCCACAGCATGGCCATCTGGGGTCCCCACGGGGCTGTGAGGTCAGTCTCACCCGAGCTCCAGGAGAGTCCATCTCAGCCCCGCCCTCTGGGAACAGACGCGTCCCAGACCAAGTGGCTCTCTGAGGGAAACCGTGATGACCAGTAACTCCAGGATGGCTGACCATGTGGCCCACAGCAGCTTGGGGAGGGACCCATTGCCCTCACACTATGCCCTATCATCTGGGCAAGACACTGCAAGTGGCAAGCCAGACACCGCTGCTGGACACGCAGCTCTCACCCACAGACTCGTGCCCTTGACAAAGGTAGAAAATCACGAGGATGTCGCAGGATGCACCAGGGCCCGGGTGCTACCAAGGGTACCCTGGGGCAACCATCTTCCGGGCTGGGCTACCAGTCCTCCAGCTGGAAAGAAAGTCTTCGCTGCCCCACATCTTGAGAGCACGCAGGCCAGCAACTTGGGCCAGGTGCCAAGGGCACGCCGGAGAAGGGTCCCAGGAGGGCTGGACCCTGATTATCTAGGCCTGAGGGCCTGAGCATTGAAGTTGTGCTCCACTAACAGAGGTCGGAATTCACTTCCTCAACTACAGAGCAAGAGGTTCCAATCTCTCCCACACCAGCCCCCGTCCTTCCCCCACCTTCCGTGCCGCGCGCACAGTGGACACTGTGGAGATGCTGCAGAAATGCAAGGGAAGCTTTAGGCTCAAAACTGATGCCCAGGCACAATGGCGAAATCAAGCCAAGAGTTAAAATATTGAAATACAGTGTAAAGTTTAATCACTACTGACTCTTGAAGGTTCCCCATTCCACCCAGCCTTCTGACCTTCCTCTCGATCCACCACCTGCAGGGGTAACTCCGGAACCTCGCCTCGGCCCCGATCCAGCGCTAAGGAAAACAGCTGTGGACAGGAGGGTGCCCGGGCCTCACTGGTGGGTAAAGTATTCTCATCCTCAGTTAAGCAGAAAGCCGGTGGCTTGGGAGGAGGCGGTTACAAACCCAAGTCAGAACCCCAATGTGTGGAACAAGGGGTCCCTGTCAAGGTGACCCCTCAGCCTCTCTGACATTTCTTCCCAACTTCTGATTGCTCTTTCAGCTTTCCCATCCAATGGGCACAAACTTGTGTGTGGTGTGTGCACGTGTGTGCGCACAGCCAAGTGCAAGGTCAACCACAATGGATACATCCCACTTGCCCTCATCGCCCTCTGTGTTCTTCCCCAAATCATTTTCTACCTCACACCCTCCATCTCTCATGCTCTTCTCCTAGTGGCCACACTTGCTGAGAACATTCCAGAGAGCCTACATTATGTCACTTTTTACACTTCCTGGTACTTCTACGTAGGTACTGTCGTGGCCATTTCACAGAAGAGGAAAGTGAGGCTCAGAGCGTTAATTACGTTGCTGCAAACTACACCCCGGAGTTGAGATTTGAACCTGAGTCTGAAGAGATACCCACACCCACGATCTTCCGCTGTACTTAACTTGCTTCCGATAGAGACGAGGCCAGAAAAGGCTACCTTTAGTGTGGTTGACTCTTCTGAATGGTTCTGAAAATGGTTTGGCTCTCCTTCCCTACCTATAAAGCACTCAGGTGCAGCGACTCTATTCTTTCTCTGTTCTTCAGGCCCTGTCTTCAGTGCTGGTGTTATTCAGGCACTCAATCGATATTGATTAAATTGAATATCATAAGATGCACAGAACTAAGCCATGTGGCCAGGAGGGCAGCAAATCGTTTTAAAAGAGTTCACTGTGGGACATGTTACTTACCATCTTTAGTGTATAAAAGGGGAAAAATAGGAGTACCTACTTCATAGATTTGTTGTCAGGTTCAAGTGGAGGGAGGGGGAGAATGGCATCATGAGGGCACACAGTAAGTGCTCAACAAATATTAGATAATATTATTGTTGTTATGATTCCCAACCAAAGGTCCAACCTTGAAGCAAGGCTCTTAATTCCTTTTCTTCCATAAGATCTCTGCCCATTGCTTCATTCCACGAGGGCAATACCCTAGGAGACAGAGCCACGGAGCCCAGCAACCATCTCTCAGAGCCGCTTTTCAGGTCTCCCATAAAGGCACTGTTCTCCTGTGACTCACAGAGGAGAGAGGGAGGGCTAGCGGAGTGAGCCCTTTTGTGTCTTGCACGCTTGTGGAAAGGTCACTGTAATGCCACCATGTGACTGAGCCTGTGCCCGACAAAAGCCGTGCCCGAGATCAGCCTCGGAACCTGCGCCTGCTTCCCGTGGGTCACCAGGCGCAGCCCCACTTCGTGCCTGAATGCCAGAATCATTTAGTGATTTAAAAAGATCGAGATCAATGGCTTCAGCAATTTCTGGGAAGCAGTAACTCAGCGAGCTGTGGAAGGTTCTCAATTTGCTGTCTCCAGCCTGGCCCCGTGGCAGGATTTATGCTGAATGGGCTCCACCAGGCAAATCTATCCCGGGATGGAGCCCCCCGCAGCCACCCCGCCCAGGAAGCGCTGGCATACTGACATCACCCTCACAGCTGCCAAGCCTCCCTTGCTCTGAGGGGCACTCTCTCATTTCACATTAATTAGAAGGCCATTTTCCAAGCATTTCCATCCCATAATGAAGGGCTTTCTGCAGTGGCTCAGTGAAATATTAAAACATCTGACTTGGAATCTTAAAAAAAAAAAATACATCCTGCCTGTTCAATCTGTATATTGTATAACCCTTCATACGCGGGGTAGGGGTGGGAGGAGATGAGTTCAGCAGTAGGGATGGCTTGTCCAAGTGCCGGTGAGGGAGCTGGGGGATGACCACGCAGCCACCATCCCCACTGACCAGTGTGCCGTCTTCTGCTCCCCTCACTTCTGCCTCCGATAGGGAGATGGGGGGAGCAGGAGGGAGGAAGGAACAAGAAGCTAGGGAATACAGAATAAGCTCCTCCGATGGGACAGAAAACGGTAGGCCCTTATGACAGTGGGGGGAAGCCAGGGTTCCCAGTGAGCTATACCTCTGAGTATTCACCCCCTGGTCTAGTCCCCCTCCACTCTGACCCTGTGCCTCGCCATGTGACTTGCTCTAGCCAATGGGTCCTCAGTAAGAGGGCCACAGGCAGAGGCTGGATTGGCACATACGCATTGTTCTCTTGGAACATTGACACTTGGGATTCAGCCACCTTGCAAAGAAGCCCAAATCAGCCGCATAGAGAGAGGCCCCAGTCCTCTGGCCAGGCCACTCAAAGAGCCAGAAATGTGGATAAAGCCGTCGCCACACATTCCAGCCCCTCCGCCATCTGGCTTCAGCCACCAGAGCTACCCCTAGCAAGACGGGCAGAAGAGCCACCCAGCTGAGCCCTAGACAACCCACGGGATCATGAAAAATAATAAAATCATGTTTGTTTCAAGCCACCAAGTCTCAGGGTAGTGTGTTCCACACTAGCGAAGAACGAGAACCCTTCTGTTGTTCTCTGGCGGCCTCAAGGTCAGGCCCACCCTTCCTGGCCAGCCCTAATGAACATTTCCCAGACGGCTGTCTGTCGTTAGCGTCCACTGATCGACTGTGGCCCCTCAGCAACTGTTGCCCTTCTCCTGCTCCCCGGCATACTCATCGCTCCTGCTCAGCAAAAGCAGGCTTTCTGGTAAACCAGGCATCTACATTTCTCACGCAGCAAATCTTGATTATCAGATGCTCGCTCAGTCATGGCCCTTTACTATAATAACAAACTAGAGCTCTGAGGTTATAAGAATGTAAAAGAAAATCTCCGATGTTCACCCTGTGTGGCAGAGGGCGTATTTGTGTAAGGCAGGGTGTGGATGCTGAGAAGTGAGATTAGAATTACTAAAGACTATAAATTTTACATATTTAGATGTGTGATTATATATAGTGGCTATATGTATATATATATACACACACTCATATATATATATAATTTCCTGGTTCATGCTATATCACAAACTAAACTAAGTATTGAAAGGCTGTTTTGCTATGTGGAAATCCTTGCTGTAATGAATTAATAAGAACACCGTGCAATCAACATATTAATTGTATGTAAATGGTGTTTTTAAAATGCTTTAAAACAATTTATTCCCCTGAGCATTTTAAATAGGCCCCCTGGAAAGTTGTTTATGTAGTCTGTCCCTTGGCAAACTTCTCGCTCCTTCCTCGTTCCTAGAGGGTTCCTTCAACCCACAAAGGAACACTCAGGAAACCTTGTTGTCCCCCTCACTCTGCCTCTTGAGGTCCCAGGAGTTAATGTCCCGAGGGCTGGGGCTTGGGCCCTACCCAAGCGATTCTGAAATCTGATTGCTGGTTCTTCCGCTCCAATGTCTTCAGTCTTTTCTGTCAAGTCATGCCTATCTTGCATAAGGTGTGGGCACGGTGAAAACTTTGGTGACTCTCAGGGACAGAGGAGAATCTATCAATGCACTAATGACTGCCTTCTCGGCCCTGCCGCATCCCCACCTTGGCATGGGAGAAAGTTGCTGGCAACAGACATTCGACATGTTCCGGAGACAGCCATCAACATTAAAATGCCACAAGTCAGGGCGCCTGTGTGGCTCAGTCAGTGGAGCATCTGACTCTTGATTTAGGCTCAGGTCATGATCTCATGGTTTCATGGGTTTGAGCCCCACATCGGGCTCTGCGAGCTGACCTAGGGGAGCCTGCTTGGGATTCTCCCTCTCTCTCTGCCCCTCCCCTAGTCACACTCTGACTCTCTATCAAAATAAATAAATAAATTTAAAATACCACAAGTCACAAAGGACATTCCTCCAGGAGCTTCAAGACCTTCCCATCGGGGCACCTGGGTGGCCCAGTTGGTTAAGCCTCTGACTTTGGCTCAGGTCAGATCTCACGTTTGTGGGTTTGAGCCCCGCGTCAGGCTCTGTGCTGACAGTTAGCTCAGAGCCTGGAGCCTGCTTCCTGTTCTGTGTCTCCTTCTCTCTCTGCCCCCCCCCCTCGTGCTCTGTCTCTCTGTATCAAAAATAAATAAAACATTAAAAAACAAATAAAAAAAAAAAGACCTTCCCATCAAGCTAAAGCAGTGAACCAGGAAACATACAGCACAAAAAGAATATGTTCAATAAAGAAAATGCATGAGTTAAGACATGGAAACAGCCACTGTTTTGTTTTGTTTTGTTTTGTTTTGTTTGAAGCTCTAAACAAATTAATCTAATTTCCAAATTTCCAATTCCCAAATTAACCCAACTTCCCAAGGACCTTGCTGATAAGTAAGCTTTCCCGTAAGTAAGGCCTGATCTGAGGCAGGCCTGTTGTCCACCGAGAATTTTCCCGCAAGCCCCATGGAAGGATAATTCTGTTTATTTTCTTAAGATACATAAGATACCAGTATAGAAGGACCAGGCAGAGCATTCTGGGCAGTGTACTTAGAATCACCCTTTCCCACCTGGAATGTTCCAAGGGAGGTCCTCAGAACATTGTCTTAAGTCTTTCTTGTCCCTCCTCCCTTTCTCCCTTGGGATGACTACACTTACTTTCCCCAGGCTCCCAAGAAGCAGGAACACGAGGCTTAAGGGGACAAGTAAGGAAGGCACTGCACGTTGTGACCTGGGGCCACAACTTCGGGTGGCATTAGTAGGGGACTGGACGTGGAAACCACGAACTCCCACAGGCTGGAGGCCATCCTTCTGGCACCTGAGATGAACAGAAACCTGCCATCTGTTGCTGGGGGCTGAACTCAGCTTGATGAGGTCCGAAAAGGCCTTTGTCACATGCTCTCACCATGGCAGCCAGGCTACAGCCAGGCCAGTCCCTGCACTGGTCACATGCCGGTTTGCTCCAGATCCAAGTTTCTCCTGGTCCACAGTACTCTAGGGAATCACAGCTCTGGGGGCTCCCTTGCCCTCAGGCAAGAAGGGAAGCAAGGAAGGAGGGAGGGAGGGAGAGAAGGAAGGGAAGAAGGAAGGGAGCAGGGGAGGAAGGGAGGAAGGAAGGGAGGGAGGGATGGAGGGAGGAAGGGAGGGAGGGATGGAGGGAAAGAAAGAGGAACAACTGATACTAAATGAGCAATTACCTTGTTAAGCATGTATGTGTTGACTCACTTAATCTCCACAACATTATGATGTTGATACTTTTATGTTGTTTATCCTCATGATACAGATGAGAAAATCAAGGCAATTGGTTGGGCAATTGGCCCAAGGGCACACAGCTAGGGAGGGTTCTGGAGAGTTCAAACCTATGAAGGATCTGGGGTGGCCTCTAGGAGCTGAGCTCCCTAACCCACCAAATGGCCCATCTCCTCTAAGAACCAAGGTGGGGGGCATTCTGAGCTGGCTTCTGAAAGGGGGACATTCTAGGTGGAAGTGACTTTGGGGCTCTGCTTGCCTCCAAAGGGAAACTCTTCAAATGGGGGCGGGGCCAGCTTTGCATTCTCCAACTCAGGAACCCTCAAGCTGTGATGAGCTGAAGGTCTCTCCGCTTTCCTTCTGGACTATGTGTATTTGGGAAGGTGGCAGGAGTCAGCTGCCCTTCTCCACAACCCCCCACAGCTGGCCATGGCCCAACCCTGGAAAGGAGTGTGGCGGCAGCTCTGGAGTTCCCAAAGCACCTGAGCCAGGGTGCTGAGGACCAGGCAGGCCCACTCTGCCAGGCTCAGGCCGTAGGGGGATCCCCAAAGTCCTTCCAAGACAGACAGCCGCATCCGGGTCTTCTGCTGGGCAGGTGCGTGAGGGCAGGTAGTTATGCCAAGCTCTGCATCTTGGCTCCCACCCACCCCCTGCCCCCACACCACACCACATGCTCAGGGAACAAGATCTGCAAAGACAAAGATGTAAAGAACATTTGCAAACAGGACCAGAGGGGAGGACAAAGCTGAATACAAAACAATGAAATCATAAGAGAGATATTTGGAACCTCCACAGAAGGGGATATTTGAGGGCAAAGTCTCTCAAGTTCACCAACAGGTCACCAACAGGTCACCAACTGGCCACCTAGTAAACTACTTTTGGTAAAAGCCAGTCTGGGGGCCCCCTGTCTTCCCCACCGATCAGAAGAGAAGCAGCCTGGGGCAGGGTCCCGAAACTGCCCCCCACCCACCCTTCCCTGCACCTGCTGTTAAATTTTCATTGCTGGACTGGGGGCATGTGTCCAGAGAGCAGTGAACTTTGGGTATTGGGGCCATTTACCAAGAGTTTCAGTGGGATTTCTGCGTTTTAATGACTGGTGGGTGAGGACTCCCTGGTGCAGACCAGCGGAGCAGACCCCTCCCATAGGGCCGGACCCCTCGCATGGGAAGGCAGGACAGAATCCCACTTTGTCACAGGTTCTCCCAGGCCCCCAGGAATGGGCCCCCATGAGAGAGTCCCTTCCTGGGCAGACCCTTGTCTGCCCCCACGGCACCACTGCAGAAACACAATGGTCGGTGGGACTGGGGCGGCTCGGAGGTGCCCTCCACCCCCACCCCTGCAGGGACACAGCAATTTGCTTCCCTGCTCAAGCTTGCTCTTGCTTTCTCTCTCTGGCGCAGTGCCTGGTCTGTGCCCAAGGCCCCCACTGGCTATTTTCTGTGAAAAGCTAAGTGGCCTGGGGGGCTGGGAGGAAGACCTTGACCTCAGGAGCCCTAAGCCACAGGGCTGACAGCAGACAGCAAGGAGGGCCCTTGGGAACGGCACTTTATTGAGGGACATTTGTCTTCATTTGAGGCAGCCTACATCTCATCCCAAAGGCGTGCTCTGAGGCTGGAGCTCCCTGACCCCTACCCAGACTGCCCCTCCACTGGCCATGCACTGGCTGCAGAGAAAGGCGCTTCTCAAAGACCTCAGAGCAAGGCTGACAAATGTCAGAGAAGAGTAAACAGAAACTCCCCCGGCGTAGCCCCAGAAGGGCTCCCAGCCCCCACCTGGGGCAGGGTAGGCACCTCGCAGACTTAGTCCCCCAAACCTGGCCTCTCTTCGGCCTGCGACTCTGGAAGCTCGAAACTCCTATTTGGCATAGCAGTCATAGGTTTGGATAATAAATTTCTCTTGAATGTATGGTTTTCCGGATGCATGCTAAAGAAATTGACCCCCAGCCTCTTGTGGCTGGTCAGGAGGTCCCCAGACCCACTGCCTTCTCTCTCCCATGGAAAGAGGCTGGTGGGAAGGACTCTGCAAGTAGCCTTTTGGATCTGGAAATACCAGAGTGCAAGATTTTGGTGGCGTTTTTGGTTTTCTATTTTGGAAAAGTGAGGCTATTTAAAATGTTGAAAGACCACGAACTGTGCCCTAGACGCTTCGGCGTTATGAATAAATCATTTCATCTCCGAGAGCCTCGCGCTTCCAAATATGAACAAACGGCCGGCTCATCAGAGGAGATGACCGGAAGCACAGTCACCAAGCCGAGACGCTGACTCGAACAGGCCCCCTGCCCCAGGTTCCCAGCTTAGCTGGGCTCGGTTCGGGGGTACCCTCTGGGCCTGGGGGGCGGTGACGGCGAGGGTGGGGAAGGCCGCGGGCGGCCGCTGGGCGCTAGGCACAGTCAGGTTTAGGAAACCGCCGAGAGGGAGGCTTGTGGCACCCTGGCTCCGCACTTGGCAAATGCCTGCGCGGCGGGGCCCAGGCGACTGGCGCCGGGGGCTACCGGGGACCCGATGCCCCCGCACGGCCGCGGAGGATGAGCGGCGCGCGACCTGGGCGCCCGGCCC
>NC_043717.1:32659227-32764670 GCF_006229205.1 Suricata suricatta
CCTGGTGGCGCTCGGGAGGGGGCACGGGCAGGGGGGAGGGGGCTGTGCCCCTGGGGCCCGATGCCGGAGGGCACCCCTTGCGAAGCCCGTAGGCAGCGAGGAAACCTGCTCCCTCAGACATAGGAATAAAATCCACCCTCGTTTCTAAATTAATTCTACTGAAGCCGCCGCACCGGGTCACACGGGGCCGCCGCGGCGGGCTTGGAAGGCCTGTCCCGAGGGGCGCCTTGGTCCCTGGCGGGGGGAGGGGGAATCACGTGTCGTTGACTCTGAGAAGCCCCCTCTCCAAGTGTGCTGGGAGTGACAGAGGCCAGCTGTGCTTCGGGTAGGGGAGAGAGGGGGTCAGGACCAGGAGACTTGGGGGGAAGCCTTTCTCCCGCCAGCCCTCCTCTTTTAGGAAACCAGCCATGCTGCCAACACCTGATGCAGGGAGTTCAAGGAGCGGGCCAGCTTCCCTTGGGGTCCAGTCCCTGAGTCTCAGGAATGGGATTTCCAGCAAACTGGCCCCGTGGCCCACACTCAACCAACATCGGTCTCCACCGGTCCACCCTGCGTCTCCACTCCCACCCGTGGCCCTCCTCGTGGGTTCTGGAAGTCACTGATGCGCAGCAGCCTTTCAGATGCCGCTTCTCAGACTTGGAGGCCGAGGCACTGCGTGTCGAAGGAAGGGCCCAGACCTTGGGAACTTGGGAATTCGCAGGGAACCACTTTAGGGAACCACAAACCGCTCAGGACAGCCCCAGGGGTGACAATTCCCGCAGTGGCCTCCAAAGCCACTTGGCTTAAGGGGATGGCCACCTTCCAGCGGAAGAGAAGACATTTTTTCCAAAGTCTCCCCACCTAGAAACCCCACTCCTTTTCCCCTCTCCTGCCAAACCCCCTGACAGGGGTCACCTGGAAACAGCCCACCCACAATGAGCTTTTCCTCCTTTGTATTTTCATTTTTATTGAGCTACAATCTGCATACAGTAAAGAACACATATCTGCAGAGCACACCTTGATTATTTTTACATATGTGTATGCCTGCAAAATCACCACCCAGGTCAAGATAGAGAACATTTCCAGCAGCCCAGAAGGTTCCCCCTTGCCCTCTCTTAGTGATCATTTCCCAACTAGTCTGACGTCCATCACCACAGATTTGTTTTGCCTCTTTTGTGAAGGAATCTGGTAACAGGTGCTCATTTGTGTATGGCTTCTTCCTTTCATATTTATTTATTTATTTATTTGTAGAGACGGAAAGAGCACACTCATGCTTGAGCAGGAGACAGGGGCAGAGAGGGAAAGAGAGTGAAAGGGAGAATCTTAAGTGAGCTCCACACTCAGCGGGCAGCCCGATGTGGGGCTGGATCCCACCACCCTGGGATCACGACCTGAGCCGAAATCAAGACTCAGACGCTCAAACGACTGAGCCACCCAGGCGTCCCTGTACATGGCTTCTTTCACTCATTGTCTGCCAGTCATCCAGACTCTTTGCATGAAAGGGTGGCTCGTCCTTTTTAACTACTGAGTGATATTCCATCACAGGGATGTACCACAATTTACCTGTTTGTTGATGGACACTTGGATTGTCTCCGACTTGGGGCTGTTGTCGCGAACATTCTCGTGTGTGTCTTTGGGTGGATAGGAGGACCCGTCTGTGTCGGGTGTACAGCCACCAGGGGAATTGTTGGGCCACAGGTAGGCATGTGTTTAATTTTGTTGCCAGACAGTTTTCCAAAGTAGTGGTACCCAGTTAGCTTTTTGAAGCTGCAATCAGGGCACAGATGCTATTCAGAGAATTAAATGGCAGGCACAGCATAATAATGACAGCAGACATAAATCGGAGCTTAGAATGTGCTAGGTACTACTCTAAGGGATTTGCATGTAATTAACATGTACTTACAAGCATTTATATGCAAACGTCGTCACAGTGCCTGATTTCATCTTCGAATGAGCATAAGATCTCAAGGGCTGGGGGTGGGGTACGTTGATGTTTAGGTTGCCTACCTTCCGTTGGGATCCAGGTATGCTACTCTGTGTTTGTGGAGTGAATCATCTCCATTTTATGGATGAGGAAACTGAGGCCCAGGGAAGTGGTAACTTGCCAAAGGGGCTAGTGAATGGCGGGGCCAAGCCTGCAACTAGTCTCCAGGCTCCTGGCCTTGCTGGCCTTGTTATGAATCTAAGTGGTACTCCACTTGAAGATCCTTTAATTTGCTCCTTCTTACCCCCGAGTTTGCGGTCGCAACTGCAGTCACCTGCAGCGGGACCGAGCTGCTCTCCAAGATGGCGCGCACACATGGCTGGCGGCTGATGCTGGCTGTCAGCCCACACAGCTCAGCTGGGACTGTCAACGAGAGCATCTCCACGTGCCTTGGGCTTGCCATAACATGGCAGCTGGGCTCTGAGAGGAGTGTCCCAAGAGCAAGTGTCTCAAGAGGAAGCCACCAGGCCAATTAGGGTTACACCGGAATGGATATAGATTCCCTTCCAGCATAGTGTATTGGTCCAAGAAAGGTATCATGGGGTCTCCCCAGAGTCAAAGGAATGGAGACAGACTTGATGGAGGAGTGACAGGTCACCTTGCAGGAGATGTTGTGGGAATGACAGCTGCAGTTGTCAACCATCTTTGTGAAGTATACCCCTTTCTTGTCTACGTACCTTGTTTCCCAGCTGTACATTCCGGGAAAGCCACAAACATCCCTCCAGCTCTTTGGTTCTTGAGGCTTCAAGGTTCACAGGACCCCTTTCATTTCCAGTCAAAACCACCGGACCCTTGGCACACCCCAGTTGTGTCCACACTGCACCTTGCCCTGAGGCAGTTGACCATTCCCTAGAGTGCACGGCTGCTCTCGGTCCCTGCTCACAGACAGCAGTTCCTGTCCAAGTGCTGGGAACGGTCACCATTCTGGAATGTCCCAGTCTGAGCCTTGCCATCTCAGCAACCCAGCCCCCGCTGCCACCTGTCCAGGCCTTCCCCTCCTGACAATCATCCCTTCTCAGACAAACACAGAGACCACGGGGACACCTGACCAAACTGGGATCCTCTTAAAGTCCTCCGAGGTGTTGGTGACACGGAGGGGCCCTCTACCCCTGTGCATTACCCATTTGAAAGAGCCAATGGACTTCCCAGCTGGAAGACTTGGGTTAGTATCCCTACTCTGCTGCTAAATGGCTGTGTGATCCCAGGCAAGTGGTCAAACCTCTCCGCGCCCTGGTGTCCATATCTACGGAATGGATGTCCTTACTGGACCCGGAGGATTGGGGTGGGGATCAGTGATCTACAAGCATGTGGTACAGTTCAAAGGAAAGCGTAGAAACTCCCAGAACCAAGATTTCTTTTCCCAGACTTCGAAGCTAAGTGTTTAAAGTAAACATTTTTCATGTGATTCGTTTTTCGGTTTGATGAATTTGCGCCAAGCACACGCCCACGTAATCGGCCCCCAGATCAAGAAGTAGACGTTATCAGTACCCCAGGAGTCCCTGCCCCCTTAGAGTTCCCATCCACCCTCCAAGACTATGCAGACTCCTAACACCCGAGGTTCATATCTGGCCTTATCCATGCAGCCAAATCTCCTGCACAATTGGCAAACAAGACAGTCATCTATCTGGTGTGATTTGAAAAGAGCCAGCAAATCCAGCTCCCACTGGGCCCAAATGTCCCCCATGATGGAGTCATTCTTTTGTCTGAAGCATTGCCCCCACCCACGGTTGCCTTTTAAAATGCAAATCCGTCTGTGTTGGGGTAACAGCAATTGCCTAGTCCCACGGAAAAAAAAATATCTGGTCCACCTTTTCACATCGGCTCTCAAAACAGTAGAACCTCCTTAAACCAGAAAAGAAATGCAGAAAAGGAGGGAAGCAAGGGTGGAGGGAGACAGACTCTACCTTCTTCATCATTTTGCCCAAGGCCGGGTTACACTTTTAGCATGAGGATTTTTTTCTTTTTTAGCATATTTTTAAATCTGGCGTTTAAGGAAGTTAAGAACCCATCCCCCCCCACACCCTCCAGGTGCCATCAAGCCACTCAATGCATAGAAAAGGAGCAGGTGGTGATGAAAATGAATTCTGTGGGTCTGCCAGGGTGCCCCCTCGCCCTGCCCTCCCAGTATACCTCATCTAAGCCGGGCCAGGAGAGCTTCTGGTGCTATGACGTCATCAGATGTCAGGCCTTTGACAAATGAGTCCAGCCCGCAGCTGGAGCCTTTGATAAGCCATTTGTAGGCGTCTGGGAGACATCCACGCTGGTCTTGGGAATGCGTCCCCGCCCCATCTCAAATTCACATCTTTTCATGTTTTTTTATAAAAGCACGCCATGCCTCTGTGAAGATGCATGGGCCTCGGATATTTTTTCTTTTTTCTGACATTTCACCTTTTCTCTTGATTTTATTTTTTTAGGGAAAAGAAAATATTCACTCCAAGGTTCATTTAGCTTCTGGGTAATAACTGTCAGATATTAACGGATAGCCCCATACATCCAGCATAAAATAATAGAATTTGTTGAGTGCATTAGACATCCAGTAATGGGCACGGCGGATGGTGTTGTAGAGCTGAAGAAAGGCTTCTCTTAGTAAAAGAGAACGCACGCTATGACAAACAAAATATAAAGGACGTTTGTCAAAATGCCCTCTTGTGCCTTCATCCATTTGCACACGCACGTTCCCCCCTGCCACCACCACCACCTGGAAAATGTTTTTTCTTGACTGTCTCTCCTATATACCTTCTCCTCATTCAGCAAGACTCAAATCCGCCTCATCCCTTCTAAGAAGCATTGCCCTCGCCCCTCCTCTGTAGCCACACACCCCACCCCCTGCCACACCCTGTCCCCGTAGCATCCTGGGCTTGCTCCTGCCAAGGCACTTGTCATACTGCATCACCACCATAAACCGCACTTTTGTCCTCTGGCAGCCCTGAGCTCCTTGATGGCGGGGCTGCATCCTCTCCCTGTGCATTGCCAGCTCCTGACGCTGAGACTCAGACTAGCAGAGGGCCCCCGTGCCCACCCGTGCCCCCGGCCCTGAGCACTTCAGGGCAGGTGTCTCCACTTTCAGCGGGCAGCATCCGCATCTCCGCCCGAGTGTTTCCTCCGGCTGCTGGAGCCCGCGGCACCGCGCCTGCGGCAGGCTGCAAGAACTAGGTAATGGATGTCCCTCCCAACAGCCCTTGAGCCATGTCTGAAGGGAGTTGGCAACCGCTCGCCCCTTCCTGGATGGGAAGACTTGGGCTTGTGTTCAACATTGGCTCAAAAGATCCCCAGTGATATTAAGCCCCAATTGCCCACTGTGGTAAGAGCCTGGATAACACACTCTTCACTGCCTGCCTGCCTTCTCTTCCCTGCCTCGCTTGTCGGCTTTCCTACTGACACTTCCTGGAATCACCTCCCGAATAAATCACTTGCATTCAAACGTTTGTCCCAGGGTCACCTTCTGAACCACATATTAGACGCGCAATAAGTCACCTTTCAATGAACGAAGAAATAAATGATGGAATTTTTTGTTAATGTTTATTTATTTTTGAGAGAAGGAGAAACAGAGCATGAGCAAAGGAGGGGCAAAGAGAGAGGGAGACACAGAATCCAAAACGAGCACCAGGCTCTGAGCTGTCAGCACAGAGCCTGACCTGGGGCTCGAACCCATGAACCGTGAGGTCGTAACCTGTGCCAAAGCCGGATGCTTAACCGACTGAGCCACCCAGGCACCCTGAGAATGATGGAATTTTTATAGCACAAATATCAAAAGGAGCTCTCCAGGGCTGGATTTGCTGTAGGGTCTGTATTATCCATTTTAAGTGACCACTTTGAATCAAAGTCTCCTTGCAAAGTTCTTCACTTTAGAGCAAGCAGATAAGGCCAAGTGACAAGGAACCGGGAAAATTCATACTGTGTGGTGGAAACCATGCATATCTGGTTTTGACTTGGGTCCCCTGGCCACCATGTTTCCCCCTTTTTCTTCTTCTCTGATCTATCACATGTGCTGCTTTATTTAAGCGAGAAACTGCCACCCTGTGTGCACTACGCCTTTCCCCAGGGTCGACGTCAGCAGCTCAAAGTCTGTCATCACTGTTGTCCATCAATCCGTGTGGCTACCAGAAGGGGCCAGGAAACAAGGAAACAAGCGAAGGTGGTGCTGAGAGCCCACGGTTGGATTTCACTGACTGCCTTTTTCCTCAATGATTATCTGTCCATTAGACTCGAGCCTGGTTCTACAGGACGATTTCCTGCCCAGCCTGATGTTTCTGCCCCTTATATGGTTCAAAGGGTTTTTTTCTGGAGACACTCAAACTTTGCCGAGACGAGGCTGACCACACTGCCATTCTTTCTACTTCAAAAAAATCTTTGAAAACTTTAGAACATCCGGACTTCTAATAAACGAAAATTTATTTGCCATTCTCATCTCCCTGTGTTTCCGGACAGGATTTCAGAATCGTGATTTTCTTGTTTCAGGCCTTGCTGTAGGCAGAAGAGGTTGGATACTCCGTTGGCCTATAGGTGGGAAAGGAACTCAACAAAAAGAGCTAATGTGTATTCAGAATTAGAATGTTTCTGGGGTGCCTGGGTGGCTCAGTCGGTTAAGCGTCCAGCTTTGACTCAGGTCATGATCTGACGGTTTGTGGATTTGAGCCCCACATCGGGCGCAGAGCCTCAAGCCTGTCTTCAGATTCTGTGTCTCCCTCTATCTCTGAACCTCCCCTGCTCGAGCTGTCTCTCTCTGTCTCTCAAAAATAAAATTAAAAAAAAAAACGTTAAAAAATTAAAAAATTTTAAAAAAGAATGTTTCTATTAACTCCTTGACCCCCACTCAACCCACGGGACACTGGGTCCTCGGGTTCAGTTGTTGGGGGGCTTGCTGGGTCCCCCTGGATGCCCCAAGGAAGACAGAGGCAGTAGGCAACTCTAACAAAAGAACTAGAAATCACCAAATTGAAAAGAGAAATGTGATATGCGGTGATAGGGCAGAACCTAACAGACAAGAAAATTCCACAGACCACTAGGGAAATGTTTCAGATCTTCTGCGTACTCAAAAGCAACAACAAATGCCTCGTGCTTCAAGACCTGTCTCCAGGTCTGAGAAAGAAAAAGGTATTTAATAAATGACCATCCATCAGGGAACCCCCTGCTCTTACACCATCGGCTCATGTGTCTTTGTCCAGCCACAGGTAAGGGGAATTGCCTTGAATGAGAACCCCCCCTCCAACTGATCTGACTCCCAAAGCAATGGTGCTCCCAGCAGAAGGATTCAGGAAAATTCCTGTTTCCCAAGGGAGAAAGGCCAATGTAGCTAAGAGAATGGCTCTTGAACTGTAAGAGTTCAAGTCATTTCTTCTACGACTATTCACAGTGCTGTATTGCCAAGTATGGTAGGCAGAATAAGGGCTCCCAAAGATGTCTCCGTCCTGGTCCCTGGAACCTGTGGATATGTTACTTTATATGGCAGATGGAATTAAGTTAAGCACCTTGAGATGGGGGCCATGGTCCTGGATAATCTCGTGGGCTCCATGTAATCAAGAGCATCCTTGCAAATAGAAGAGGGAGGAAGGTGGGGAGGTCAGGAGCCTATCATTGCTGGCTTTGAAGATGGACAAAAGGAGCCATGAGCCAAGGGATGTGGGAAGCTTCTAGAAAATGGAAAAGGCAAGGAAATGGATTCTTCCCTAGGCCTCCAGAAAGGAACACGGCCCTGCCAACATCTTGATGTCAGTCCAGTGAGACCCACTTCAGACTTCTAACCTTCAGAATTATAAGGTAACAAACTTGTGTTTTTATAAATATTTTTTAATGTTTTATTTACTTTTGATACAGAGAGAGACAGAGCATGAGAGGGGGAGGGGCAGAGAGAGAAGGAGACACAGAACCGGAAGCAGGCTCCAGGCTCTGAGCTAGCTGTCAGCACAGAGTCCGATGCAGGGCTTGAACCCACGAACGTGAGATCTGACCTGAGCCGAAGCCGGAGGCTTAACCGACTGAGCCACCCAGGCGCCCCCAAACTTGTGTTTTTAAAAGTCACTACATTTGGGGCGACTGGGTGGCTCAGTTGGTGAAGCAGCTGACTCTTGGTTTCAGTTCAGGTCATGATCTCATGGTTCGTAAGTTTGAGGCCTGCATAAACCTACTTGGGATTCGCTTTCCCCTCTCTCTCTGTCCCTCCCATACTCATGTGCTCACACTCTCTCTCTCTCTCAAATATAAATAAATAAACATTAAAAAAAGTCACAATAATTGTGGTAGCATGTTACTGTACCAATACAATGCCAACACACCACACCACACTGGTAGGCTGCTCAGGGGCCCCGTGAGTGCCGTGGGGGTGGGGTAACCTCATATGATCCCTTTGAGAGGGGACCCACTTCTTGGGAGACAGTCAAAAGTGGGTCCCCACAAACCATCAGGGTATAGAAGACCCCTGGGGAACAAACGCCATAAACGGTGTCCTCGCAGGGACTTTCTGAGTTAAAAATTCTACCCCAGCTGTTTCTTATCATCTTCAAGTGACTTTAATTGTATCTAGAATCATAAACCAGTGGTTCTCAAACCTGGCTGGGCCTCAGCATTACCTGCAAGCACTTGCTAAAGAAGCCCAAGGCTACCCCAGCACTGCCCTTAGCTGCTTCATCCCATGAACCCTTGCAACAGAAGCTCTGGGCAGCGGGGGGTGGGGGGGGGTGTGAGGGGGGCTCATAATGTGTGTGTGTGTCTGTGTGTGTGTGTTTAAGTAAGCTCCACACCCAACTTGTGGCTTGAAGTCATAACTTCAAGATCAATAGTTGCATGCTCTACCAACTGAGCCAGCCAGGTACCCCTGGGAATCTGAGTTTTTAACAAGGATCTCCAGGAGATTCTGACATCTCTCTGTGGACCTGGATATAGAAAACCTGTCCTAAATTGCTGAGCTTTCAGAGCCTCATGAGATGTCTCACCTGGCTAAGATACCGAGAGCTGTGTTAATGAGGGAGTTTTGCCCTGAGACTGTAAACTCACAACCTAAGTGGATTTCACATAGATGGTCTCCAGTTGAAGGTTGAGCCCAGAGTTGAAAGTCCACCACATCAGCAAAGGCTCCTACATCCAGGCTCCAGCTCCACCACATTTCCTGAAGACCTGGCCTCAGCCCTGGTGCCCCACTGCTCCAAGACCTGCTTTAGCAGAATATCCAACATGGTGGACATTCTTGGTTGACTACTCAACAGCTTCTCCTTCTGGATTCCTTGCTACCAGAAACTGGCGTTTGCTGGCAGGCAGCAAGTGAATAGGAAAGGTGGGTCTTGGCCCCAGCCCCAGAGGACAATTGTTCTAATCCATATATGGGAATCTCAACGCTCTTTGCTAGTGATTGAGGAAGAAATGATCCCATGACCCAGTTCTGAATAAGAGGTCCTAATTGGAACTCTGCTGGACACTTCCTGATATAAGAGAAAGCATTTCAGGAAGGTTCATTTCTATTCATGCTATTCCTTCCTGCTCAGGACCCTATTATGTGAGGACATATACCTTGGTGCTGTAACTGCCATTTTGCGACCACGAGGTGAAGGATTGAAAGAAACGTGCTAAAGACTGCAGAGCTGAAAAATGAAGAAGAGTAGCCCCTGATAAAATTATTGGACAGCTTGACCAACCTTGTAAACATCTAGCTCCAGACTTCTGAGCATGAGGGATTAATTAAAAGTCTATGTTGCTTAGGCCACTGTTGGCTATTCCATATGGCAGTTTTTAAACATGACTTCCTACACCTTCGATTTTTTTTTTATATCCCCTCCATTGCAAGGTGGGTATATGCCTCTTCCTCTTGAATCCAGGCTCTGTGACTACTTGGTCGATAGGATATGGGGGAAGTGTGCCTGTTTCTAGACCCAAGCCATATTCTCCTTCCTGTCTCCTGGGATGTTTGCCTTTAGAAGGCAGACTAGAAGCTATGAGGAACTCTGAGCAGCCTGTAGAGAGGCCCACGTGGACAAGAAATGAGGGCCCTGTCCCCAACCTGGCTGTGCTCCCCACCAACAGCTAGCACCAACTTGCCAGCCATTTGAGGGAGCCATCTTTTTTTTAACATTTATTTATTTTTGAGAGACAGATCATGAGCAGGGGAGGTGCAGAGAGAGGGACACACAGAATCGGAAGAAGGCTCCAGGCTCTGAGCTGTCAGCGCAGAGCCTGATGCGGGGCTCAAACTCACAAACTGTGAGATTGTGACCTGAGCCAAAGTCAGACGCTCAACTGACTGAGCCACCCAGGTGCCCCAGGAGCCATCTTGAAAGCAACCCATCCCTTCCCAAGCTGCAGAGTGCCAGCAGATGCCACATGGAGCAAAGATGAGCCTTCCCACTAAGCTCTGCTCAAATTACATATTTATGTGATAAGAAAATGATTATTACTATTTTAAGCCACCAGCTTTTGGGGGGTTTTCTAAGTTTATTTATTTATTTTGAGAGAGACAGAGTCTGCGCACGCACTTGTGAGTGGTGGAGAGGCAGAAAGCAAGCGAGAGAGAGAATTCTGAGCAGGCTCCATGCTGACAGCACAGAGCCCGACACAGGGCTTCAACTTACAAACCATGAGATTATGACCTGAGCCAAATCAAGAGTGGGACGCTTTACCAACTGTGCCACCCAGGCGCCCCTGGGGTGTTTTATTATGGATCAATAGGCTTGGGGAACACTCTGTCACTTGCCAATGAACTACGTTCATAGAGGTGCAAAGCCATTCTGTAGACCAAAGGTCTGCAAACGTTTTTTGTCTAGGGCCAGGTAGTCATTGTTTGGGGCTTTGCAGGCCATATGGCTTTTATTCTAACTGCTAAACTCCCCCATCTTAGCATGAAGGCAGCCATATACAATACGTAAGGAATGGGTATGGCCAGGTTGCAATAAAACATAGTTGATAAAAACAGGTGGTGAACAGGGTTTGACTATCAAACGTTTACTGACTTATGCTGTAGATCAAAGCTACACATTCTGCCCATCCCCAAGCCTGAGTCCTTCTGTCTGTCCTTGTCCTGGTCCTCATGTCATCCAAGAAGAGATCACTGGACCTATTGTCATCATCCATCATGATGTTCTCACCAGCCAGCAGGGAAGTTAAAAAACCCAACTCTCTACTGTGCATTGAACCTGGGGCCTGACCAAAAAGCCTTCCAAAAGCCTGTGGTTTCTCCCTGGGAGTCCAGACATCAAAACCATAAAGAGTCTTCCCTGGGCAAATCGTTACCCCCACTTGACACTCTATTTAATGGAAAGCCTTTCCCAGAAATAAGTATATTAAAATAAGCTTTGCATTTTTTACATTAACTGAAATTTGATGCAAATTGATAATAAATTACCTTCCCCCTACTCATTCATTTGGGAATCACATAAACTAGTTTACAGTTATGTATTATTACATTTCACATTAATATAGCATAGGAAGCTAGGCTTTGGAGAAATTTGCTTCCCAACAAACCATCAGAAATCAAGGAGGTAAAAGTGGGATTTGGTGAGATAGCTGGCTCTTCTAATGTGCCAGCCACTCTGAGTTGTGAAAAGTAAGGCATCAGTGCACTGCTCGAGGCCCAACTAATTCATCAAGTGATCACCATTGGTCATATTTATCTGGCATAATTTTTCCCAGTTTGGGATTTTACAGACTTCCTTCCTTTCTTCCTCCATCCTTCCTCCTTCCATCCTTTCCTTCCTTCCTTCCTTCCTTCCTTCCTTCCTTCCTTCCTTCCTTCCTTCCTTCCTTCCTTCCTTCCTCCTTTCCTTCCATCAACTTCTACATGAGTACTTTTGGAATCATTAACAATGTACTACATTGGGATGGCAATAACTATATTACAGAATGAAAAAGATTTCCTATTGGAGGCACGACAGCTTAGGCAAAGGAGCAAACTGACTAAAGGCATTCACAATAGAATTTCTTATATACCTTTACATCTAAAGTATAAGTTCAGGGGCGCCTGGCTGACTTAGTTGGTAGAGCACGCAACTCTTGATCTTGGGGTTGTAGGCTCAAGCCCCATGTTGGGTGTAGAGATTACTTAAAAATAAAATCTTTATAAAAATAAATAAAATAATATAAAGAATATAAGTTCAGTGGATGCTTCTGTTTAAAGATGGTGGACGGAACATACACACACACTTGCCTTTTCCCTCTGACACCGCACTAAACAATAGAAAAGGACTTTTTAAAAGTCAAACCCACAAAGGCAAAGAAAATGGGAGAGATGTCAAAGTAACACCTTTGAGAAACAAGTGAATGAGTAATAACTAACCTGGCAGACATGGGAAAGTAAAGACTAAGCACGCAGTGGCATGAGGCAGGGCCCAGAACCTCAAGTGCCCTATAGAATTGCCCAAATATGGGTGACAGAAATGGGTGACAGAAATGGGTGACAGCAGATACTTCAAGAAGTAGAGGAGGGTGGAACTGAAGATGGAATCGGCTGGAAAATCTGTTTAGAAGATTGCTCTAGGTTCCTCACTCAACTTTTTGTGACAGGATCCCCATGTTCCCATGAGATGCTTGGTTTTTGGTGAGCATCAAAATGAAGATCTCTAGACAAAGGGTTACCGGGTAGAGTTGAGCTGAAGGTATGAATACCATCTGGAAAAGGGGTTAAGTGAAGCCCATGTTCTGAGTATCAAGGATAGTCATTCTCTTCCTCACTAGCTTTCAGAATGATGGCAGGAAGGCTCATCCACCTCTTAGGTAAGAAACTGGAGTGTCTTACTCTGAAGATTTGGCCAACCCAAGAAGAAACGTCTAATACCCACTCTTAAACATGAACCAATAACCAAGGGTCAGCAGACACTTGCAGGAAGTCTCTAACTTGAAAGCGAAATGTCAAAGCCAATCAATAAAAACCTTGGGAGAAACAAAGACAGTGGGGAAGGGGAGGAAACTTGAAGAAATACTACTGCTAATATTGTCAGAGAAACACTATGGTGATAATAGCTAAAATTTATTGAGTGTTTGCTATATACAGATATTATTCTAATCTCTTCACATTAATAAACTCATTTAATCCTTGCAATAGCCCTGTAAGGTAGGTATAATCATTATTGCCATTTTAAAGATGAGGAAAATGAGGCCCAAAGAGATTAAGGAAGTTACCTAAGTTTATATAATGAGTAGGTTGGATCTAAACACAAGTGATTTGGTTGAGTCTGCACTCTAACAATGGTACAATTTTGCATCCCCAAAGCTAAAACAGGATGGTGTTAAACAGAAATATTTGGAAAACCCAAAAACAAAACAAAAATAGCTCTTGAGAATTAAAAATCCTATAGAAGAAATTAAAAAAATCAATAGAACTGTTGGATATGAATGAGAAACGTTTCCCGAAGGCAGAGCAAAAAAGACAAAGAGATGGAAATGAGGAGAGAAGCAACAAGAAAACTGAAGGATCTGCCCAGAGGTCCAACGTCTGAATAATAGCCTTTCTAGAAAAAGAGGAGAGAAAATGAAGTGGAGGATATCTTCAAAGAAAATAATTCAGGAAAATCTCTTAGAACCAAGAAATATAAATTTCCAGATCAAAATGGTCTCCTAAGTATCCAACCCAATGGAAATGGACCTACACAAAGGCGTACACCATTGTTGAACTTTAAAACTTAGAACAAAGAGAAGACCCTAAAGGCTTCCAAAGAGAAAAAAAAACACGGATTGCATTAAAAAATTAGGAATCAGAATGGTATAGGAGTTCTCAGCAGCAACTGGAAGTTAAAGGTGATAGAGAAATGCCTTCAAAATGGTAAGAGTAAATCATTTCCAACTCATCATGCTATACTCAGAAAAAAAAATATGACAACTAAACATGAGAAAACACAAAGACATTTGCAACCATGAGTGAGAATCCTTAAAAATGTGTATTCTGCACACCCTTTCTCAGGAAGCTAATGGAGGAGGCATTCTACCAAACTAAGGAGTAAACCAAGAAAAAGACATGGGATCTAGGAAATAAGAAATCTACTATAGAGGAAGAGAAGAAAGGGTCCCAAGAAGATGGTAAAGAGAGATTCAGGAAGACAGTTGTAAAACAAGAGAAGAGGGGGAGGAAAACAGTCCAGGCAAAGGTTGGGTTCCAGAAGTGATATCTCTAAGAAGGTAGAATAGATCGAATATTTCCTGTGCTTGATTATGCTAAGAAGAAATGTAGACAGCAACTGGAGATTGGGGGGTTGGGTTAGCAATAGGTTCACAGAAAAATGTCATAGTTATCTATTGCTGTTCAACAAAGCATTCAAAAATGTCATGGCTTCCATGTCTGGAAAACAGTTTGGAGGTTCCTCAAAAAATTAACCATAGGACTGCCCTATGACCCAGCAATAGCACTGCTAGGAATCCACCCAAGGGATACAGAAGTGCTGATGCATAGGGGCACATGTACCTCAATGTTCATAGCAGCACTTTCAACAATAGCCTAATCATAGAAAGAGCCTAAATGTCCATCACCTGATGAATGGATCAAGAAGATGTGGGTTATATATACAATGGAATACTACTTGGCAATGAGAAAGAATGAAATCTGGCCATTTGTAGGAAAGTGGATGGATCTCGAGGGTGTCATGCTAAGCAAAATATTTCAGGCAGAGAAGGATAGATACCATATGTTTTCACTCTTATGTGGATCTTGAGAAACCTAACAGAAGATCATGGTGAAAGAAAAGGGGGGAAAAGTTACAGAGAGGAAGAGAGGCAAATAAGAGACTCTTAAATACAGAGACCAAACAGGGTGGATGGGGTGGGGGAATGGGTGATGAGCATTGAGGAAGGCATTCATTGGGATGAGCAGTAGGTGTTGTAGTAAGAAGTGAATCACGGGAATCTACCCCCAAAACCAAGAGCATGCTTTACACACTATATGTGAGCCAATTTGACAATAAATTATAGTTTTGAAAATAAAAAAAAAATTTTTAATAAATAAACATTTTTTTAAATGTCGTGGTTTGAAACAACCACCGCTTAATTTGGTCACAACTTCATGGATCAAAAGCTTGGGCTGGGCTCCTCTGGATGGTTCTATTGGCCTTACCTATGGTCACTTACACAGCTGCAGTCGTCTGGTTCAGGCCGGATGGTCCAAGAGGGCCCAAGATGGGCCCATCCCCCAGGCTGGTATTTGCCAGGCCATTGGCTGGAAAGTATGTTTCCCTCACATCTTGGTCTCAGGTTTCAAACTGCCTCATATCTGCTAACAATGTCTGTGGGAGGCTGAATAACCGCCCCGCCCAACAAACGTCCATGGTGTAATCCACAAACCTGTGAATGTTACCTCACCTGGCAAAAAGGACTTTGCAGATATGATGAAATTAAGGATCTTGACCTGCAGGGGCCTTATATAGGTATTTCACCACTTAAAATACGTGCACATAGGGTCGCCTGGGTGGCTCAGTTGGTTAAGTGTCTGACTTTGGCTCAGGTCATGATCTCACAGTTCATGGATTCTAGCCCCACGTCGGCTCTGTGCTGACAGCTAGCTCAACGTGTCTTCGGATTCTGTGTCTCCCTCTCTTTCTGACCCTCCCTTGCTCATGCTGTCTCTCTTTCTCTCAAAAAATAAATAAAACATTAAAAACAATTTTTTTAATACATGCAAGTAATATGACAAAAATAGGAACCAGGATTTTGAAAGGAAGGAACGCTACTTCTCCGATAAAACAATACAATCTCTCATCAGCGATTCAAAGCCAATGCTAAAAGCTATGCTTTCCCCTCACTAATAAACAAGTAAAAATAAACTTAAAAGGCAATGTTTTATACAAATACATATAGATAAAACAAAAAGACCTCAAATAGAAGTGAAGACTCCAAGCCACATAGCCGGCAGGCTGATGAAAGTCCACCATAATGTTAACAGGCATTTGCCGCCTGATAGTTATAAAGGTAATTTATACCCAGAACATTCCCACCCATGTGAGAGAATGACCCTCCATTTTACTACATGTTGTATTAATGTCAATCAATATATGTTTGAGGGCTTTATACATTATGGATAATAATGTTGCTTTGCAAACCATTCCTCTTGGGGGAGCTACACAAAATTCTACAGGAGAGAATAAAGCAAAGCAACCAAGGTCTGAATGGCCACGCTCTCTTTGGGTTCGTTAGATGTTAATCAGCTCCAGTGCACAAATGAGAACAGAAGCCGGTCCACTCCCAGGCTGAAAATAGGTAATGCCCATGGGGATGAGGCCATTTGAAATGGAAAACGGGGTCTGGATCTGGTCAGGAAGGAGGCTCCATGGACAAGGGTCTTACCTGTGGACCATGATGCTGTGCTGAGGAAAGACAGCCAATTGGATGGGCTGGGGGGCTTTGGCCAAGTCACTTAGTTACTTTACACCTCAGTGGTTGCCTTTAAAGTTGGGCACGATAATTAATTAACCCAATGGGGAGAACCCTTTTGCAATGTTTCCGTATAGCAAATCATCACATTGTGCACTTAAAATATCTTATGAGTGTATTTGTTGACTAGACCTCAATAAAGATGAAAAAGTAAAAAAATAATAATAATAAAATAAAACAGGACACATTAATCACCTGTCCTTGGAGTCGTTGTGAGGATTAGAAGAATCTATCTTATATATTAACTTTTGAAATTTTCTATTTCCCCTTGTGGTAAATGAAATTATTGGCACCAGTCCTTCCCATTTCTCCGCAGCCACTGCCTTTGTCGTGTAACTTTGCAGTCCCTTCTACTTCCCCTAACTTGACTCTGGGCTTGGCTGCATGACTTGCTTTGGTCAAAGAAATACAGCTGGAAGTAAAGGCATCAGTTATGAGACTAGACCCTTTGAGATGCCTCGCTTGTTTCTGCTTGCCTTTTTTTTCTTTTGCCTCTGCTATTGCCATCGGAAGAACATTCTCCCAGATCTTTCAAGATCCAAAAAACATGTAGAATAAATCTGGACCCAGCTTGTAGCCCAGAGTTCAGTCCAGCCGATCCAGTCTAGATGAACAGAGCCACCCCAGCCAACTCACAGAGGGAAGAGAAAGAAATGCTTCTGATTGTGCCACTGAGACTGTGTGGCTACTTCTTACACAGCAGGAGCTGACTGATACATGTGGCTAAGGCAAGAGACTATAAGGACAAGAAGACCAGGAGCTGGAAGGGAAGGAAGGCAGGCAGCTCACCCATAGGCAGCAACCATCCAGAAGGCACCCAAAATGATATGACCTTAGAATAAAGAGATACTGTGTGCTGAGAAGCTCAGATGATCTTACTAGAATTCTTGAGATATGAAATTCTAACTTCATAAGCAGATGGTTTTATGCCTTTTAAAACATTTACATTTTAGACTATCTTTTTTTCCTTAGCTTTTGTGGCAGGCTGCCCACTTTACTGATGGGGAAAGAGAAAGATCTGTGTCCACAGTAGGGCTAGAGAAAAAGAGGAGTAGCAAACTCTTGGCGTCCAGGCATAGTCTTGGAAGTATGTATAAACATCACTGTGGAAAAGGCAGAAATTCAGGGAGAGGAAATTAGGCAACATGAGCAGTGCTTCTTGCCTGGAGTTGTTTCTCCTCTGAGGTCTCCTTCCATGCCCTGGAGCACTCAGCACTGTGTTAAGTTTGAGCACATAATTCCTGTATGCAACCACCATTTACTTGGGTTTGAATTGAAGACATAATTCAAAGTTGTCCCACTAGACCCTGAACCCTTTGAGTATAAGAATGTCTTATACTTCTGTACCTCTCCTGTGGTTTGCACAGAACCTAGCCCATGTTACATGGATAAATGGATGGACGGATGGAAGGTTGGTTGAACACATGGATGGATGAATGGATAAATACTCACTTCTTTGAATTTGTGCATGTGTAAACCTATACAGAATAGAGGCATTTTTGCTCAGCGATAATCCTAGTTAATAAGGACTCCATGTAAAGTTCATTAAATCACTTTCTATATTGTAAGTGCTCAAATATCTTTAACATTATTGCTGTCATCTAATAGTATTTTCAACCTTCCTCCACTATCTAGTAACTAACAGAGGTCATTTAAAACAAGTTCCCTGGCATCTAGGAACTTACTGTGTTTTGTTTGTTTTTAAAGTTTACTTATTTATTTTGAGAAAGAGAGAGAGAGAGAGGAGAGAGAGAGAGGGGATCTCAAGCAGGCTCCATGCTGTCAGTGTGGAGCCTGAGTTGGGGCTAGAACCCACGAACCTTGGGATCATGACCGGAGATAAAATCAGGAGTTGGATGCTTAACCGACTGAGCCACCCAGGCTCCACAGGAACTTACTGTGTTCATGCAGTCTTTAAATTACAATAGTAGTCATACCTTTGGTTATATAGCATTTCCCAGTCTCATTGATTTCTTCTCTTTTGTAGCCTAAATGCTAAGAGATCCATTGGTACAGGCGTGTTACAGCTGAGGGCCAGGCAAACCAGATGGTCTTAGAAAACAGCTGCTCTGCCCCATGATGCCGGAGATGCTGGAGCCCCGGGCAGCTCACTCTCAAAGTGAGAGTCACATAGAGGACGTGGCTGGCAGAAAACTCACGCACTGAGCACATCCGGGTGAACGTGACCGCCTGCAGATCGCGGGGGCAGAGTGCGTTTTCCCAAACACCAGTTGCCTCTTCCTGGCCCACTCCATACCTCTCTGACGCCCACCACCCGGAACCTGCTTCCAGATTCTGGCCACCCTCTCTTGCCCGTGAGCCTCCCATCTGCCCCGTGCCCTCCTCCACACTCCTCTCCAACCTCAATCTTTCACCTCAGCACCTGCCCCATCCCCACACGGTCTTCTCCTTCTTCCTGGCCCAGGACTCCGCCAGCAATGGAATTTTCAGGAACTACCGATGGCAGCATTGCTAACATGGCTGTGAAGAGTACCTGCAAATGTCGAGGTATTTATTTCTGTTCGTTGATTTCAATTGTTGTGCAGTCATCTCCTGAGCTCCCATTGGCCCACGCCCTCAGAGCCCTCTTCGAGGCGCTGCCGGGAGGAGCCCCGAGCTCAGGGACAGGCCTGTTCTTCCTCGCAGGGCACAACCCAGAGCTACACGGACACCGCTTCAATATATGGGCCAGCACTGAGCAAATGGGAAAACATTTTCAAGCCGCAGGCTTCTCCTGAATTAAATATTTACTCATTTTGTGCCTCTCCCTCTGTCCACGGAGAATCCAGCTCAAACTAAATAACAAAGGAGGTCAGCCTTATGATCCGCACGAAAATACTTACCCTGCAATTATAGGAATATTGGGCCTTACAATTAATACCAGGTCTGTGGAACTTGGAGAAAGCCCAAAGAAAAGCAACAGAAATGATGAAGGAGCAGAAAGATAAAGCCGGTGGGGAAAGCTGGAGAGGCGGGGCTTGTTTGGAATAGACAAGTCCACTCCCTGGGGCTGGGAGCTGGCAGCGTGGGGGTCGCCAGGGCCACCGGGTCAGCCCCCTCTGGCGTCCAAACTTCTTCTTGGTTCACTGTTAATGAAAACATACTGAGCACTCCCTGCACAATTGGGTTGAAATTGTTGAATTTTCATTTCTGTCATTGTCAGAACATTATCTTCAGGATGCAACATGCACAAACATAGAAAATATTAAAGAGGGGGATGAATGCTTTAAATAGGCACTGGGCCACCTGGGTGGCTCAGTCAGTTATGCGGCCGACTTCAGCTCAGGTCATGATCTCACCATTTGTGGGTTCGGGCCCTGCATCCGGCGGGGCCTGCTTCGGATCCTCTGTCTCCCTCTTTCTGGCCCTCCTGAGATGAGGATTCCTGGGCAAGCGTGGGGCACCCCTCCAGAGCCACCACAGGGCAAGGGAGCCAGGCTTTCACACCCCCTCGCTGCGAGCCCTTGGTTAACATAGGCCTTGGGTCTGGGGGAGCAGGAGCGATGAGCAGGCAGGGTGGCCCAGAAAAAGAGCGCCCAGCGCTGGCTGGAGAAAGCACCTGGGAGGGGTGAGGGCAGGCAAGCAAAAATGGACATAAGGGCATCCGAGGAACACTGACACTGTGCATTACAGTAACTAATTCATGGCATACACTCAATTAGCCTTTGCAGACTGACAGACTGGACGGTCCACTGCGTGCCCCCAAGTCTGTCTGGAGCTGTCGTGCAGGGCTCTGAGCTGAGCGCAGGATGCGCTGCCCTGGGAAATTTCAGCCAATTTGCCTCATTAGAGGAGGGTCACATTTACTTCCTAGCTGATCCACATATACATACTCTGCTTCTGGAAAGTTCTGCAGCCCTCGGAAGAAATGAAATGCTGAGTACCTGAAGCCTGGGCTTTATCATCTGAGGTGTGGCTGGGCTAGCAGCCACTCCCGGCTGTGACTTGGGATGTGTTGGTGGGCGACGCGATGTTAGGGCCCTCTGTTCCCTGACCATCCCCATCCCAGACATGTGACATTAACATTTCACCGGGCCTGCAAGCATTCTTTAACGAAGACCTCTGTTTCATCATCGGCAAGGCTGCGGAGTTAAAAGTGTGTGGATGTGGATTCTGAGGCCACTGGATTTTTCCACTCGCCAGACAATGATCAAATTTATATTCCTCTGCACCATGCGCCTTTGAGATGGTGTTTATGTTTCATGTTAAATATAATTCTCTTTGGCTTCCCCCCGGCTGCCTGGGGCCTAGTTTGCTCTGTCCTAGAGCAGCTCACCCGGGAGCTACCTCTCCATGTGGCCTCTGGGGGTCGATTCATTTTTCTCCCAATGCCTTAATGAGTGATGATTTCTAGAGACAATCAGATCGGCTGTGCGGGAGATTCAGCTCTATCATTACGACAGCCGGATATATCACACGCACCATTTTTCAAACCCGTGTTTTTCATCACACAGATATGACTTGATTAAACCTTTGTGATATTACATCGGGATATTTGAAAATAGCCTTTAGTGGCTAGCGTGCGGGGCTCATTTCTGAGAAATGTATTACTGCCGTGTGAGGTACTTGTATATGTGGGATTCGAGAACAAAGACTGAAGCCTGTCTGCCCGGGTCCAAATCTCACCTCGACTCTATTTCTTGCTGGGCAACTTTGGCCAACTTACTCAGCCTCTCTGGGCCTCCATTCCTTCTTTGATACACTAGAGATAATATTAATAATGAGATTCTTACCACGTAGGGTGGTTGCCCAAGGTAAAAGAGATAACGTGTGGAAGGTTTTTGGCACACAGTAAGAACTACAGACGGTGGTTATTCCTGTGATTATGAGCTATGGTTCATTGTCAGTCACTCCTCTCTATACTCATGTGAGGTAGAGCAAAGTTATAGATAAGGCCACTGATATTTGAGAAGGGTTAAGTAACTTGTCCAAGCCGTTAAAACATGGCACCAAATTTTAGGTTGGCCTTTACGTGGAGGTAAATAAAGATTATGCAAGGGAGGAGACTCTACCCCCAGCCTCAGCAACAAGCCAAATGAGCCATCGAGACATGCATTCAGTTGGCCAGTTCGTCGTTGATCAAGCCCACATAAGCAGCCACGATGTCTCAGGCCTTTCTCTGGAGCCTTGAGGATTTCTCGAGCTTTCTAGGGAACCAGACAGAGACACAACTAACCCCATACACCATGATGAGTACCGGACGAGACACCTGTACTGAGTGTTCTGGGAAAACAGATGTCCAAGGAAAAGAGGGAAGCGGGGAATCTAGTTAACATGGTTGGCTTCCCAGGTTCATGTCTTGTATCAGTCAGGTTTCCCCCAATACTGCTGCATAACAGACAATCCCCAAGTCTGGCGAGTTTCCAGGAAGAATCATTCAGTTTTCTTCAGCCGAGCTTGGTTCCAGGAGGCCAGTTGGTTTCATCACTGCTCCACCTAACTCTGCCTCTCGAGATTGGCGGCCATCACCCCAGGTTCTTCTCACAGCAGCTAACGGGAGGACAAGATGCCAATGCAAACCACACAAGCATATTTAAAGCATCTGCTGACATCACTTCTGCTGACTTCCCATTGGCCAAAACAAGTCACATCACAAAAGAACATTAATGGCATGGGGCAGCCTCCTCTACGGGGGGGACTTCTGGGTGACATTGGTGTGGTTGTAAAATCCTATTAGCAGGACTGAATAAGCAGTTGGGAGCCAGAGGGGCGCCTGGGTGGCTCAGTCGGTTAAGTGTCCAACTTCAGCTCAGGTCATGATCTTAATGAGTTCAAGCCCTGCTTTGTACTCTGTGCTGACAGCTCAGAGCCTGGAGCCTGCTTTGGGTTCTGTATCTCCCTCCCTCTCTCTCTCTCTCTCCTTCTGCTCCTCCCCCCACCTCAAAAATAAATAAAAACATTTAAAAAATTTTTTTAAATAAAAAGAATTGGGAGCCAGAATGTAATCTACCATGAGTGCCACAGGCAAGGCCAAGAAAAGGAGCATAATGCAACATATATATACACACTAACAGCTACTTCAGGAAGCAGGGTGTGGCTACTACATTTATTAGGTGAGAGACCAAAACTCAACTAAAATTCCCTTTCACCACATGACCAAGAAGTTTGAATTTCACTGAATTCCAATTTGACTGTTTCCAAAGGCTCAAATGACAATGTCAGGGTTCTGTCGCTCTCTCCATATTTATGTCCTGGTTTTGTGTATAGTGGCAAGTCCGACTTGTCAGTCAGAGGATTGTGTGATCTCTACAGCTTGAGATCCCAGTGGAGAGAGAGTTTCCTACAGCTTCACATAACAAAGCTCAGGCCGGGGCGCCTGAGTGGCTCAGTAGGTTGAGTGTCTGACTCTTGATTTTGCCTCAGGTCATGCTCTCATGATTCATGAGATCAACCCCATACCCAGGCTCTGCGCGAGAGCACAGAGCCTGCTTGGGATTCTTTCTCTCCCTCTCCTCCTCCCCCCAACTCATGCATACATGTAGATATACACGCTCTCTCTCTCCCAAATTAACTTAAAAAAATAAATACAAACCTCAAGGATTAGGCCCAGTTTGTCCCATCTGTGCACCCCTGAACCAATTCTTATGACTCTAGAACAGAATTCTCTGCGTGACTGGTTGGGAGGAGGGCAGTCTGGAAACACCATGATGGTCGGCCCCTCCGAGACCACTTAGAGTGGAGGAGGGACACTTCTCCCAAAGAAATCAGCCTGCTATTTCACGACAAAGAGGGAATGGATGCCAGGCACTCCTAAAGATTCTGATTCAGTAAGTGCTGCTGTTAGACCTTCTGTGTAACAAACCGCCCCGGAACTTAGTGGCTTAAGACAATGGTTTGGTATCTCTCTTGGTTCATCTGCTGGTCTCACCAGGGCTCATTCATGATGCTGCTGCCACACAATGGGGCCGCTGGGACTGAAGGGTCCCAAATGACCTCATTCACCTGTCCAGCCCTTGGTGCTGGCTATTGGCTGGAGTGCCAAGTTGCCTTCCACATGGCCTCTTACCATCCAGATGGCTAGACTGGGTTTCTTCACATCATGGTGGTCTCGGCGGTCCAAGAGAGTGGGACAGTTCAAGCTGCAATGTCACTTAAAGCCTAGTATCAGAAGTCACTCCACCGTGTTACTGGTCAAAGCAAATCATGAGGGGAAATAAACTCTACGTCTTGATGGAGGGAAAGGCAAAGCGTTGCAGCCATCTTTGCAAACAATCCACCACGATGGGTGTGGACGGGGTCCAAGACTCTTGGTAGTCAAGCCCCCCCACACACATTAGGTTCCTCCCTACTGCAATGCATTTCTGTCAGACAATGCCACTCTCCCCCGACCCATTTCTGCCCATCAAGGAAAATCCCTCCTGCGCACCACACACTTCCTGCAGGGGGTCTTCCTTATACCTCTGCCCAGGTCAACTCCACAGCCATGGTTCTAAATGTTCTGAAACAGATACTATAGGGTCCTGTGTTGCCTTCTTTTCTGCCATGGCTCTCTAAGGCAAAGGCCTCCTCCCCTAGACTATCAGATCTTGGAACACAGAAGACATATCTCAGGTGATACTGACCCATGCACCAGGGACAAGATAAGACTCTGTCAACACTCAGCAATGGGCAGATGGATAGAGGTGCCACTCCTGTGGGACCTCCCCTTCCTTCAGGCCCCTCCAAGATAAAAATTCTGTCTCTGTAGTTGGGTGTCACTTGAACTCTTAGCTGGAAAAAAAAATCCAGAATGGGGTTGGGGGAAACCAAGGGGAGAGTTGAATTATTAAACTCTCCTGGATCCAACATGAGGGATCCAGTTTAATTAAAAAGAAAACAATCTTGCCCCATCGCTACAAACCTCAGGCTCACTGAGCTCTAGCTCTCTTAGCACCATGCCTTTGCTCCATGGGGCATCGAGACTCAAATCCCAACTGCCCTCCTACATTTCGCATCCATTCAGTTCTCTTTTTATTATTTTTTTAATGTTCATTTATTTTTGAGAGAGAAAGAAACAGACAGAGTGCAAGTGGGGAGGGGCAGAGAGAGGGAGACACAGAATTGAAGCAGGCTCCGGGCTGTCAGCACAGAGCCCGATGCGGGGCTTGAAGTCACAAACCTTGAGGTCATGACCTGAGCCAAAATCGGACGCTTAATCGACTAAGCCACCCAGGTATCCCTTGTCCATTCAGTTTTTAAGCAGCAGGAAAAGGCATCATATCAGGACTTGCCAGAAGTGGCGGTGCTTACCGCGAAGTGTCTCAGGAACGGCGTAACGCTCATTAATGAGGCCAACCTGATACATGCAATATATTGTTGGACTCGTGCAAGAAAGGAGCTTGATTTAGGAAGTAGTGGCAGGGGCTGCCGCTGTGAGCTCGATGCAGTTCCCGCACGCCCCCTACCCCCACCCCAGTTTCTAGAATGTGCAGTCTTGAAGTGGGATCTCGTAGTTTGGGAGAAATACAAGCCCTCCCCCACCCCACGTCATTCAACAAACAGCAGGGAAACGTCCTGCGCCTTTCCAGGACTCTCATCTTTGGCCAGGGCTCCAGGAGGCCTTGAGACCTTCCCTACCGGCTTATCAAAAGCCTACAATTGCCTTATTTCTTTTGGCAGAGGGACCTGTGACATAATTCCAGAACCAAGGCACTGCCGGGATGTGGATTGCCTTCCAAAACGCAGGTCACGCTTGCTCGCGAGGACTGCACTCTCCCTTGCTCGACTCGTTTGTGAGGTTTGAAACGCATCCATATTAAACATGGACTGCACTGTCTGCCTTCCCATCCGCGTTCTGCAGACTTGATAGGGACATTTGGAGACAACTGGGCCTTTCGTACGTAGCTGAAAGGCTGGCACTCTGACAAGCCATTGTAGGAGAAATATCCGGAGACGTCGAGAGGTTGGCTGCCAGCAGGTCAGCGTGGTGTGACGTGTGCAGAGAAGGTTCGTGGGGCAGGGCTCCTGGGTTCATCTACCCTGCTAGCATTTATGCATGCTGTATTGGGGCACAGAGCCCCAGGAAGAGCTAGGATGCCCAGCCAAGGGGTGTACAGTGCCCACAGGAAATTTGCAGTCTCGTTGGGGAGCAAGTTCCTTCCCAATACCCACTGGAGAATAACGCACAGGCCAGAAGTCGTCACGCACGAGGCAGGAGACGGAAGGAACAGGGGCGTCAGAGCCTTGAACGTTGTGTCAACAGAGTCAGATCCAGTGCGCACCAGCTACTGGGCAAGAATTGGGCTCCTCCGGGTTCATCGGGCCAGAGGAAACTGGAGAGAGGATCTGAAAGGAGACCAAAGCCAAGGAGATAGTGAGCTAAGTTGGCAGGGCAGAGGGGTTCAGAACAGGCTCAAAACCCATTCAAACTTTTCTCTCTCTGGATGTCTGTCTTTGTCTTTGTGCCTTTATTTTATTTTGCCCTTTTCCACATTTTTCTCTCTCCCCTCCCCCTCTTCCTCCTCCTCCTCTTCTTTTCTACTCCTCCCTCTCGCTGTCTCTGTCTGGCTCCTTCCCTAGTCATCATCTCTTTCCCTTTCTGAATTCCTCTTTCCGATTTTTCTGGGCTTTCTTGTTCCAGCCTTTTAATCTGTCTTTCGGGGCGCCTGGGTGGCTCAGTCGGTTACATGTCCAGCTTCGGCTCAGGTCATGATCTCACGGTTCGTGGGTTCGAGCCCCATGGTGGGCTCTGTGCTGACAGCTAGCTCAGAGCCTGGAGCCTGCTTCTGATTCTGTGTCTCCCCCTCTCTCTGCCCCTTCCCTGCTCCCACTGTCTCTGTCTCTCAAAAATAAAAAAATTTTAAAATTTAATCTATCTTTCCATCCTTCAACTTTTCTTTCCGTGCCTCCCGTCTGTGACAAAAGTAGACAAGGAACTAAAAGCACGGTGCTGTTGTTGTTGCTTTGCCTCATTTGCTTCAAACCCATTCTGCTTGATATTTATATTGTAAAAAGTAAGAAGTAAAGCAGCCTTTCAAGAGGGAAAACATCAACAATATTCAAGTTACAGATTGTCATAAGTTGCCTTCGTGTGCAGTCTTCTTTAAGGTATTTGTCTGTGTTTGCTGTTACCTAAACAGAATAGGAACTCTCAGAGGATATTTTAAAAAATAAAATAGGGAAAAGCAGTGGTGAGGGAGGGGAGAGGCCAAATAATACAGGTAAACAATTCATAGATGGGAAACTCCTAATGAAGGCCACCATGAGTTATGAGAGAGACGCAGACTCCAACAGCATCACTTCATACCTGAGACATTGACAAAACTTACAAAGTTGAATAAAACCCAATGCTGTAGAAGATGTGGGGAAATGGGGACTCTCATGCACCTGCTACAAACGTTATGAGCCAGGAACACCCCGGGTCTTCCCCCCAGGGAAACTCGTGGATGGCTCACGACAGGGCATGACTAGGGCTGTCCATCATAGCTACTTTTGCAGTGTCAGAGAGCAGGGGACAATCCGGGCAAACTTCCAGCTGGACCACATGAAGCAGAAGCCTGCAAAGGGCCAATCAAGAGAAATGGCAGGGATGCTCCGGCCAAGCCTGAGATTCGTTCACCTGTTGATGCCGGAACCCGGGGCAGGGTTTCCAAACAGAGGGGTCCAGGCGCTCCTCATCCTCCCTCTGACCTCGGTGGGAGCTTGGCGCTTCGAAAGGCCAATGGCGCGGAGCAGCGCAGAGTAGCGTGGGGGCACAGCCATTGTGTTGTCATAATTCTCTCCCCTAGAGCAGCGAACTCCATCTCCCTCCACTCTGAGTGGGAGGAATGTAATCCAGTTCTCCTTGGAACTCAGAGCACATAGTGATTCCTTTCTCCTTTTGTGGTCAGGAAATGAGTTTTGCTGTTTTTTCACTTGGGGGCTTATTATGCAAGTGCTTAAAATATGCAATGGGATGCAGATATTTATATGAGGATGTTGAAATTATGACTTTTTAATGGAAGCAATCTAATTATGCCATATCTGCACCCTTTCCATTATTTTTTAAATTATTTTTACGGTGTTTGAAAGAAGCAGAGATCTTTGCGTGTGCGTCTGGGTTGTGTTTTTGTTTTTGTTTAGGGTCTGCGGTTCTATTTAATCTCTCAGACTGTTTAAATGGATTGCAAAGGAAAAAAAAAAATCCAAAAAGTATATGGCTGTGATTTAACAAGATAATTAGCAGCTGCACTTTATAACAAAATCTAAGGCAATTATCACTTCAGGAGGACCCAGAGGAATCCCAGCTGCTAACATCCTGCTTCTCTGCCAGAGGGAATGACATCACAACTGCTCCAGACAAAGGGGAGGTGGTTTCTGGTCACTGTGATGTCACTTGCTCCAGCAGACAGTCCCAGACAGCTGGAAGACAGGTGGCTGCTTCTCAGGACATGAAGGAGGAGGATGGGCACCAGAAGGACATCAGTTATTTACGGGCCAAACCCCGCCCCTTGCCAGCCCCCTCCAACCCTCCCCCTGGGCCACCAGGACAGAAACACACTTACTTGGGCTTCTCCTCCTCCCTGAGACTTTATCGTGCTTTCGAGAAGTTGAATTGGTCCTCTCCTCCTCTCCAAAGTCTCATCTCTGAGTCTTCACCCCCAGGAATCAAACTTTAGTGGTGTGTTGGGTCTCGCTCATGGTCAAGTTTACCACTCGGCCAACACGTGTCCCTTCACAGACACGTACTGCTACGTGACGATGGACAGCAAGCCAAAACAAGCTTAAGGGGCGCCTGGGTGGCTCAGTCGGTTAAGCGTCTGGCTTCGGCTCAGGTCATGATCGCACGTTCGTGTGTTCGAGCCCCGCATCAGGCTCTGTGCTGACGGCTCGGATCCTGGAGCCTGCTTCAGATTCTGTGTCTCCCTCTCTCTCTGCCCCTCCCCGCTCATGCTCTGCCTCTCTCTGTCTCAAAAATAAATAAAACACTGAAAAAAAAAAAAAACAAGCTTAAGAAGCAGATTTGTGTTTTCACATCAGGGTTGTGATCTTTCGCTCTGTGGTAAGCAATTCGTCCTTCCGGGCCCCTGAGCCCTTTTCATATCAGAAACAGAGCACGCTCCTGTCAGGGACCAGGTAGCAAATGGGGATTTGCCATTGACTGGGTTTTTATACATAAAATTGAGCCAGACTGTCTCATTCCATGATGATCAAATCCAGCACATGTTTAAATGCACGATGCGCTTAAATATTGAATTCACGACCAGTCTTTTGAGGGTTGCAAAGGGTGGAGAATGTAGGTCTGGTTTTTCTGTAAATTGTAGGAGGCAGAGACTATAAAGTGGTGGCCAAGGCCTGTAGGTCACAGTGGCAAATGACATTCCTGGTGCCCAGGTGGGGACCTGTCCTCTTTCCTTTGATAGATAAATCACAAGAAGATGTGTGCTTGTTCTCACTCTCGGTTCCCCGTCTGTCTGAAAGCCATCTCCCCGCACCCCCCAGGCCCGAGTTACAAACACGGAGAGATTAAGAGCGTCAGGACATCTTTTCATTCTTTCTCCCAACATCAGCTAGAAAGCGTCTGGGCCACACAGGGAATGGAATGACACTTGAACAGCTTCAACAAAGTCACGGACTGCCGGGTCTCCCTGAAACACTGATGTGAACCTGGAGGGAGCCACGGCAGGCCCGCCTCTGGAACCGGGCATAATTCTGTAGCCGGGGGCTAAGCGTGCAGCCCACATAGCAGATCCTTTGGCCCAATGCCATTCTCAGGCTTCTAGAAAACTTCCTGCTTCGTTTATGGAAAACAGGTGTCCATGTCTTCCTGCATTAGTCTGGACGTCAGGCAGGACCCTGGGCTGAGGGCTGTTTCTGTTATCTCTTTTTGTTTAACAAACGGCGTAACCTCAGGGCTTTGAACAAGCGTTTCAGTATGCTCCTGGATTCAGTGGGTCAGAAATCCAGACGGGACAGAGCCGGGGTGGCTTGCCGCTGCTCCGTAACTTCTAGGGTCTCCCTTGAGGAGACTCGAATGGCCGACGGGTGACTCAATGGCTGGGGGCTCGAATCTTCCAGAAGCAACTTGACTCACAAGCCTGGTGCTTGGGCTAAAATGACTTGATGACTAGGCTTAGCCAGGACTGCGGCTCGTCCCATCCACATGTCGCCTCTCCGCATGGACGGAGTTTCCTCACAACACGGCAGCCAGCAGTCAGACTCCTCACACAGCGGCTCCGGGCGCCAAGCGTGAGTGCTCCGACAAGGAAGGCAGCGTCCGCATGGCCTTTGTGGAGCTGGTCTTAGAAGCGTGCTTTTGGTTTAAACAGTCACACACACACACACCCCCAGATTCAAGGAGCAGGGCCATAGAGCCCACCTTCTGGTTGGAAAGGTATCGAAGAATTTGCTGCTATATTTCAAAACCACCACGGGGCTGAGTTCTCTACGGCTCTCAATTCCACCTTCAGCCAGGTGTCACTTAAACACGAGGACAATATTTTTTCCATCAGGATCAGAGGCCTTAGAGCGATGCCTGGGATGGGGCCGGGGCAGAGGGCGGGGGGAGGGGGGGAGGTGCAGGCGGAGGCACCTAACTGTGGTTTGTCTTTTTGCAATGTCTACCTCTCTTCTCTCATTTCTGAGGGTCCATAAAGATCTCTCAGACCCTCCCCCTGACGTTTCCTTCCAAAGCAGATGGAAAAGGAAGAGCCACATGACACTCACATTCCGGGCGCAGATAACATGCTGCCGTCATACAGAGAGCAGGGACAGAAAGAGGCAGGAGGACTGCCTGGAGAAAGCAGGTTTCTCGGGGGGCCCTGGTCAGTTGAAGGCACGATGCCATTTCATTTCCTTCCTCTCTCCCCACCATCAAAGCCCGAATGCGGGTTGTGTCAGCCAGTGACTCCGTCCTAGGGCTTCTGTCCTGAGAACAGACATATTAAAATAGAAAGCCACAGCCTATCTGAGATCATGGCCAAGGTTCTTGGCAAGACATGGTCCTGAGGTGTTTGCTTTCCACTCCAGCCCCAATGAATGCACCTGGTGGCTGGCCCGGGCCTCAGAAAAAGCACCCAACGTTGATACAGCCCCTTCCAGGAGTTGAAATAGGTAAGGGAAGAGGGATTCCCCAAGTCTGGGCTGGCGGGGAGCTTCTGGCCAGGAGACCCCACCCCCCCAGCCCGCCCTGTCCTTATTGTGGCTGAGGGAACCAACGCTCAGGGAGGCTGTGACTTGCCCAGGGTCACCAGTGTGTCAGTGGCTGAGTTGGAAGTGTGTGTCACCTTGCCTTCCACTGGGGGGCATTTTTTGCAGCCCGCTGACTGCCAGGGGTACACTCAGGGGAAAGCCACTGGTCACCGGCAGTTAACCGGCCTCACCAGCCACTCCAGGCCTCTGGGCAGCTTCGGGCCTGCCGGGAGGGTCCTTCCCACCCCCAGCTGCCCACAGAGGCCCTCCCCAGGCTGCCAGGGCCACGTCACCGCAGCCCGCGGCCCGCCCGGCTAATGGCAGCAGCTGCGAGGGGAGCGAAGCCGCAGTAATTACAGCATCAAGGAATCACAAATGGATCTGCAAAAGATGACATTAGGAGCATTAGACCTGGCAGGGCTGCCTCCGGAGAGGTCGCTGGGAGGAGGCCGAGGCGGGGGCCAGGGGACAGGAGACAGACTCGCCTCTGTCTCACTCCACCCCCCCCCCCCCCCCCGCTCCGGTTCCCAGCCAGGGCCGCCGATGACAATGCCAGGATTCACGAGCCCCTCGCACAAACCACATGGGCCGCCAATGTCGTGTGTGTCAGCGGAGATAACAGATGTCTTTCACGGGAAAGTAATTGCCTGAAACCCAACTGGACAGCCCCTCCCCTCCCCCAGGAGGTGTCATCGGAGGGAGGGGGCCTTGCCTTGGGGGATGGGAGGTGACCTGGTAGGCAGCCCCCTTCCCGATTCCCATGATCCTTTGACACCCTAACAAGCTGCACCGGCCTGTGTGGAATATAGCCATTATGTCCCCAATGCCCGCCTGCCCCCCTTGGCACGCCTGGGTGGACACTGGGGCAGGGCCTCCCTGTGGGGGGGTGGTCTTTGTCGCTGGAGGAATTCCCCAGAGGCCAGGGGGTGCTAGGAGACACGAACAGAAGGCAGGATCAGGCCCGGGGCTGTTACCCTTCTTCCAAAGCCTGAGAAATGGGTCCAAAGCCGAAAGGCTGCTCTGGGCCGAAGCTGGTACCAGTAGGTGTCACTGTAAGGAAAGGAGGGGCCCCGGGGGCTGTCTGCGGACTGTGCTGGTAAAAATAGAGCTCGCCTGTGTTCCCACTGCCAAGTCGCCGAGCCTGGTGATTTATAAGGCTGGGAGCAGACGTGTGTATAAATGTTTGCGTGCGAGATGCGTAGCCAACCGCAGGCTGGCTCTTTTCAAACTTACAAGGAGAGAGGGAGGGAGAGCGGGGAGGGGGGAGAGTGAAGGCAGCCAGGGTGGGAAGCACATGGGCCACTTTTATGTAACACTCCTCTGATACACGCCGCAGTGGGGATTTATGCTCTCTTTGAAGTAAATTGCATCCCGGTGCACCATAGCATGAAAGTTAAGATTTACCATGGCTGGGACCTCCGAGACCCTGCTGGAAGCTAGAATAATTAGCACAGCATTTGGCTGCCTCTCCTCCCGCTCTGCGGGCGGTGAAAGGAGTGCCACTAATAGATCTTCCAGGCCTGGGCCCCGTGTGTTTGTGATGGGGTCCACGGTAGCTGTGAGCAAAGAGGTCGCTGGTCAACCAGAAACGTAGAAGCAAGGACGGGGCTTGGGCCAAGCCCTTCACAGGGAACAGAGGGATCCGCTCCTCCTGGAGATGCAAAGGGAGGGGTTTGGTCACAATGAGCACTTTAGGAACCCAGAGAGGTTCATTTATGGACACATTCCAAGGCCAGAGTCCTGGCTTGCTACAGGTTCGCATCCCGGGGTGCTTGGCCAGTTTGGGGAGCCCCCAGATCATATCAGTGCCACTATCCAATGGTTTTCATAAGATGGTGGCCGGACCCACTCCCCAGCACCCCCCCAAGACCTCCTGACTTTCTCCTTCCCCTCCCCCTCCTGCAAGCACCTTCCCAGCTCCTGTGCCGGGGCTTCGCACTGCCAGGCCAGAGAAACTGAAAAATGAACTTGACAGACAACTCTTGAGCCCCGTGGGAAGAGGAGTCCTGACAGCTGCCTGGACACCCATGCTCTGTCACTAACCAACTGTGTGATCTTGGGCACGTTCCTGAACCTCTCTGGGCCTCAGCTTGCCGCTTGCATATCCCGATGGGTCGTCTTGAAGGGCTTACTTGAACATTCTGTGATCTGACTCTCCTCCTCCCCTGAGACATCCTCACGGAGTTCTAAGGAATCAACGCACAGAAGGAATGGCCAGTGTGGGGCCTCAGGCTCGCTGAGAGGGGTACCAACCGGCACTGCTCACCGAGGAGATTACAAGTGCCTACCCAGGAAGTACTTTCCTGAGGTTGCAATCAGGTCATACGATCACTTATCATTCCACAGAGCAGAGCCGTTTCCTGGGACCCCTGGAGACCCCTCTCCACAATAGTAATCATCCAAAAGCAACACCGGGTGGCATTTTCCAAAGCCCTCATCCAATTCTCACAATATCTGTTTAAAATTGCTAATATAACTGTTCCCATTCCGCATCCGAGGAAACAGGCAAATCTCAGCTCTCCCAGGCTAGCTGGGTGAACTAGGAGAAACGGGAAACTCTAGCGGCCTCGGTTTTGTCATCTGGCAAATGGGCATTAAGTCAACCTGAGAGAGGTCTGGTAAGGGCTGACAGAGCTTGCACGCATGAAAGGGACACACAGGCAGCCTCCCCATAGGGGAGGTTAATGAGCAGAAGTTCCATGGGCCAGAGTCGCTCACCCAGTCGTGGGAGAGTCGGGCTTCAGACCCAGGCCGCTGGCTGCAAGCCACTTTCGCCTCCTCGGTCTCAAGTGGTGCCTGGCACAGTCAGGCCCAGTAAATATTTGCTGAACTGAATTACACTGGCCGCCACCACAGAGGCCTCACTGTCGTGCAGCGCTGGAGACGTGGCAGCTAAAAGCTAGGAGGACTGAAGTTTCTCCAAGGGAATTGGGGGCCTGCCGCAGGGAGAGTTTGGGGAAGGGGGAGATCTGAATTTACATGGTTTTTTTATTTGAGAGAGAGAGCATGAGTAGGGGAGAGGGGCAGAGAGAGAGAGAATTTCAAGCGAGCTCCACTCTCAGAGTGGAGCCTGACGTGGGGCTTGAACCCACGACTCTGGGATCATGACCTGAGCCCAAATCAAGAGTCAGCCGCTTAACTGACTGAGCCACCCAGGCGCCCCAAGATGGGGAGATACGAATTTAAAAGGCTCATGCTGCAGGGTCTGGAGCGCCCTACAGGTTGGGACCAGAATCAGAAGCAGGCAGAGTCTTTGCGGGGGATCCTTCAGGACGAATCTGAAAAATGCGCTGAGCAGTCTTCCAGATCCATCATCCAGAGCTGGCGATTTGGGGAAATATCAATCATGAAACCAAGTGGGATTCCTGAAAGAACGGTCTTCCTGCTCCTCCCCTCCCCCACCCCCTGTGCCACGTGCATACGAATGTGGGGGGCGGAGATGAAGTGGGAGCTCTTTCCAGTGCAAACCTAGGCTGGAAAAGACGAGGGGGGGGGGGTCTCAGAATCACCCCGGCTAATTGCCAACCTCTCTCCCCAATCTGGGTTCTCTGGCCTCACGACTCTCCCTGAGCTGAAAGTGTCCTGACATCCCACACCCTAGCATGTTCCATGAGACCGGTCCTCTGCCCCGTGGAAGAGAGGGCACAGTGAGGAGAGCCTGAGGCTCGTGCTCAGAGGCAGCTCCCTTCCCTGGGGACACGCTGGGACAGGTGCCACAGACTTACCCCTCAGAGAGGCCAGCAAAACAACCCCAGAGCTCTTGCTTTCTTCTCAAAGAATGGTGGTGGATAAAAGGATGGATGGATGGACAGACCAACAACCAAATTCCTTAGCCCCTGCTGGCTCCTTGCTCTGGAGCCTTACAACCGTTATAGTCATGAGGTTATTCCTAGTGTATTCCCTGCTTTCTCTCAGCTATGGCTGTAAAACACTCTCCTTTCTTGGGGCGCCTGTGTAACTCAGTCAATTGAGCGTCCCACTTCGGCTCAGGTCATGATCTCACATTTTTTGAGTTGAAGCCCCATGTCAGGCTCTGTGTGGACAGCTAGCTCAGAGCCTGGAGCTGTTTCACATTCTGTGTCTCCTCTCTCTGTCCTTCCTTGCTCATGCTCTCTCTCTCTCTTTCTCTCTCTCTCTCTCTCTCTCAAAAATAAATAAGCACTTAAAAATTTTTTAAAGAGCTAATAATACGTACCCTTTTTGGGTTTCCATGAAAGGTAGATGTGTTTTATGGGAAATGCTTAGCCCATAGCTGGTGCTTAACAAATGGCAGCCAATATTATCTCTTGTGAAAGGATATGGGGAAACGGAGGCAAAAAAAACGGTCTGCTCAGGCAAGGAAGAGTGACGGGGTCTCTGGGCTTCTGTGTGGCCCATGGGCCATGCCCCACAACCCAGGGTGACGTTAACCATGCCTGGCCTCCACTCAGCAGCCTGGTGGAAACAGAACCCCTCAGGCTCCCTCCCTGGTGATTAGGATTTGGCCTGACCTCTGATTGGTTGCTGCTCGCAGGAGGGGAAGGCAAAGATCCTTTGGTCCTGTCACTTGGGCTTCCAATCCTGGGCTTTCCCCGCACCTTCACGAGGGGCAGAGCCGGTCGGTCGAGAACACCAGAGCCATGCCACCTCGGTTTCCAGTCCTGGAGCCACCACTACAGACTGTGTGATCACCGGCCACGGCACAGTCCCTCTGTGCCTCGGTACTGGGGGTGATAACAGCGCCTACCTCACAGAGCTACTGGCACATGCAAAGTCCCCAATCAATGTTAGCTACGATTATTATTTGCTCTTTGCCACATAGAGCTTTGATCTCTCAAAGACCCATTAATCGCTCAGCCCCTTCTTCAAGGGATTGAAAAAAAAAAACCAGCAAATGAAATTCTACATGAAATCATCACTGTAATATTTCTGCTGCCAGGACAAATCATGGTAGGGGGAACTTGGCAGGGATACCACTGGCCCACTCCGAATGGAAAAGGGACATTAATTGATCAGTTCCCGTCTAATCGCCAGAGAAGAGGAGCGCTGCCAAAGGAGGGGACACTGGAAGGAAGGGGGCCTTGTCAGTCAGGAGCCCCCAGGAGATGAGGGCATCCCTGTGGCCGATAGAGAGAGGCCCAGAGAGCAGCCACCCGGGATCAGTGCCCAGCGTCTCCATGGCCATGTCGCCAGTGCTCAGCCCTCCTCTAGCTCTTACGCCCCCTCCTTCAGGACCAGGTGCCTCCTTGGGCTCTGGAAACCTGACCTGCCGTGATGCTCCACTGAACACTGGGCCCAGAGACAGCTGACCTGGATTTCTGCCCCGTCTTCCCCTCTGCCTCTCTGCCATCTCCCCCAGGCCTACCTAGATGGGCATGAGCTTCCCAGCTGAACAGTGAGGGGTTTGGCTGAACCAGCTGTTTCAAAATCCATGCTGGGTGCGCCCAAAGGGGCATGGCGGAGGCCAAGGCTCGGTGTGGGCCTCCACCTCGCTCCTCCCAAAGTTGGCACCCCACCAGCCAATTGGAAGACTGGGGTTACAGAGAAATACAGTTCTGTTTAGCAAAAGGTTTCTGCTCCTTCAAACTTGGGAATGTATAGAAGGTCTCTAGCCACCCCTCCCCCACAGCATGTCCCCTGTGCCCGGGAGGCACCAAGGACAGGCGGTGGGAAGCTGGTTGGTTTGGCCCCAGCTCAGGGTCTGAAGGCCTCGCCAGCCCTCCTTCCCCAGCCGCCACTGGGCTTTGCGTGTTGTAGTTTAACCTCCAGCAAGGGCTGGCTGGACACAATGCCTTGGCCCGAAGCCCACGTGCAGGAGCCAAACCCAGCAGTCTCCTCAGCTTCCTGGCTTGTGCCGGCACACTCCTTGGCAGAGGTGACCAGTGACCAGAAAGAGCACCGCGAAGGGTGTCTCGCTGGTCCCTGTGGGGCCACCGGGCGTCACGTCCCGGGATCAGGCCTGGGGTGCGTCGATGGCAACTCGTTCTGCTGGACGTGGGGGTGGGCAGCAAAGCGTGGTAACGGTGTGGCACCTGCACGAGCCCGCCCTGGAGTGTTCAGGGAGCGGTGTAAGCAACCAGACACCCACCCATGCTGTGAGCACCCGCTTCTAAATCCAATCTTGCCTTCTGGTCAGGGACCCCTTGGTTGAGTCATGGGGGCATCTCAGAGTTTCCTGACAGCATGCTTCGTCGGGGTGAGGAAGAGCGTCAACACGTTGGGCACCCCAAAGCTAGAAGTAGGGCTAGGGTTGCCCTGAAGGAGGAAGAAAGGTCCAGAAGAGACGACCAGGGAGCCCACACCTTTTTTTATGGTTTTGCTGGAGCAAGAAACAGCCCATTGGTGTAGCAGTCAAGACCTTCTGGGTCAGGTTCCGTTCGTGCTTTCCCGCCCCAGCGGCGATTCATGTACAATCAGGCCACCTTTGTGCCTCTGCACCTTTGCACATGTCATTCCCCAAAACGAAATGACCATACCTTTCCCCCAGCCTACTCTTAGCGTTATCTGTCTGGCAGGCTCCTACTCATCCTCCAAAACCAACTTTTCCTTCCTCTGTAAGGCCTTCTCTGGTTCCTTCCAGAGAGACTCTCGCCCCCTCCTCTGTTTCCCCACAATATCTTATGCACCCACGCACAGATGCACGTGACTTGCGGCAATTATTGTATGTATTAGAATGTGTCTGTGGTCTGCGTCGCTGGACTGGGAGCTCCTGGACATAAACCGTAACTTTCTGTATGTGCATCGGCTCACATGATCGTAGACAGTTTTGTCTCGTCGACCTAAAACATTATTTGAGATCACATCAGGAATTATGATTACCAAGACTTATCAGAGGCCCAGTGTGTGCCCAGGGCACTTTGTAGTGTGGGCACTGTTACTCCATTTCACAAATAAGGAAACCGAGGTCCAGGACGGTTAGGTATTGCACAACCAGTAAAGCTATTTGAGGGTGTGATCGCTGTTCTTTTAGATTCCAGAGCCCGGTGTTTGCACTGGTCTCTCATCCCACTGTCCGGCTGCTGAAAGGTCTTTCCTCATTTCTCCATCCCCCTGAGCCTACCAACAGATACCCAGGCAGTCTGACCATGAACAGTCTGACCGCGATCCCTCGGATGGGTGACCCTGTCTGCTCAAAGTGTGATCCTTGGAGCAGCATCGCCTGGGAGCTTGTACCAAATCTTGGGGTCACTGTGACCTCCTGAATCAGAATCTTCATTTGAACAGGATCCCCAGGGTTCATCTGCAAGATAAAGTCTGTGCTTTAGGCACCTGCTTCTCCCAGAAAGAACCAGGGGAACCTCTGAACAGAGCGAGCTCACTGAGCCAATGGAACACATCCCTTTTAAAAAGCATCTCCAGAGCTCACGGCCCAGGTTAAAATCAAAATGTCCCTTTCTCATGGCCACTTTGCTAATTTCATCGACAACAATTTATTAGAGTGTAATCGGGATCAAAAACATTTTTAAATTTTTTTTTAAGTTTTATTTATTTATTGTGAGAGGGACAAAGAGCAAGAGCAGGGGAGGGGCAGAGAGAGGGAGAGAGAGAGAACCCCCAATCAAGCTCCAAGCTATTGGTGCAGAGCCTGACACAGGGTTCAAATCCAGGAACTGAAAGATCATGAACTGAGCCAAAATCGACAGTTGGAAGAGTTGGACGTTTAACTGGCTAAGCCACCCAGGTGCGCCTAAAATATTTTTAACTGTGTTGTTTCTCCTTTCTTTGGTATGTTCATAGGAACGAGAAGCTGATGCTATGGAAAACCATTTGGCCTCATGGACTGAAGCTGAAAGTACTTATACCCTTAGCTCCACCCACCGGGGGGGGGTGTTCCATGTATCCATCAAGGAGCCATAGTCTAGAATGTCTACAGCAAGGCTCTCCTAGCCGGAGCCCACGGTGGGTGGGATGGATAAGGAAATGGTGGGAGATCATACAATAGAAAGCTAAGGGCAGTGAGAACAACAAAAACAACGGCAAACACAACCACTTGTAACAAAGTGGATACATCTCCCCCATTTCACTGTTGAGCAAAAAAGGCCAGACCCAAGAGAGGACCTATGTTTGATTCCGTTTCTGTAAGCTCCGCAGACAGGCGAAGCCGCTAGTGTAAAGTCAGGATACCTCCCGTGGGGAAAGCAGTGACTGGGAGAGGACATGAGGGGGGCTCCCTTGGGGGCTGGCGACGTTCCGTGTCCTGACCCCGGGGGCTCCGACGCGGAGGCTTTCTGCTTGTAAGAACTGATCAAGCGTTACACTTAGGATATGTGCGCTTCTCTGAATGTAGGTTATACTTCAATAAAAAGTTAAAAAAAAAAAAAGCTAATGTCGCCTAATGGCCTAAATTCTATGAATATGCAATAAACTTGCAGCATAAGAATTTTGTCCTGCAATTTGCTGCTGACTCCGAGTTCGGGAGGTGTCAGGGTAACAAAGCACCCTAGGGTGAGCATTTGACAGGAAGCATTAGCTGCCCCCCAGGAGCCTCAAATACCTGATGGGTTTTCTCCTGCTTAAAATTAAAAACCTGCCCGCAAAGATGCCGAGGAAGGGAGAATGTATCCACAACCCTCATTTTGCAGTGTTATTAACTGTGGGAGTTGAACACAGTGGGTAGTGGGATTCGTTCTGCAACTGCTGACTGAACACCAGGTACCGTGGAAGACGGGGCTGGAGCTTTCTTTACCTCTACATGCTGCATATGCACACGCCCGTGCACACACACACACCCCTTACTCACAAAAACCAAAGATGTCTGTTGCCGAAAGCACTAGCAAGAGTATTAATAACACCTCTTTTTTATTTTGCACATGCCGTGTGCCCAGCATTTATTCACTGATTTGTGCGCATGATCTCACTTAACCCTCGTGACACCCTGGGAGAGAATGGCCATTATTATTCCCATTTTACAGATGAGACTTGGAGCCTGCTGGCCTCCAGGCATGGCTGCCTTGGAGACCAGGGTTAGCCCCCAATTTTACAAATGTGGCCACTGGGTAGGGGTGTTGGATTTAGCAACTAAACATCCAGGCTGCCAAGTTAAAGTTGAATTTCAGCAAAATAATGCATCCTTTTTTAGTATAACTATGTCCTATGGGATTTAGGGGACATACTCATAATAAAAATGACTCGTTTGTTTATCTAAAACGGAACTTTAACTGGCATGCCTGTATCTTATCCAGCACCCCTACCACCGGGGCCCGGGGAAGCATAATAACCTATGACGTCACACTGGTGGCTTGTCAGATTCAGAGGTCTGGACCCAAAGCCCCCACTTCTGTATTCCATCCATGCTCTTTCCACTGGCTGTAGCCCTTCCCTGAACCTCTGCACACTTTGCATATTTACAACCAAACACATCAATTCCCCGGAGACCCCCCCTCCTATTCCTGTCCGCTTTCAAGCCAAGCTTGCTGGGCTGAAGGTCCCTCAACGTTCACAGCCAGGGTCACTGCGGCTCGCCCCCAGGCTCAGCCCCGCCCTAGGCTACAGGGAGCATAAGCCCCTCCTGTAGGGAAACCCAGGGGCTTCTAAATACACAACATGGGCAGGTCTCTGTACCACAGAGCTCACCTGGGGACTGGAGGAGTCACCTCCCATTGGGCTGGTTCACACTGCTCGCACGGCTTGCAAGTCAGGGCTGGTAGTGAGCTTGGAGCTTGGGCAAAGCTGAAGACCGGGGACCACGGTGGGAGCTGAAGAGCCCTTTCGTGGCCCCCCTCAGGAGTCCCATGGTGCCATGTGTTTTTCAGTCAAGGTAGCCACAAACCACCTGTAGGTTCGAGGGGAGGGGACACAGATTTTATCACTTGATCAGGGAGTGTTGAGGTCCCGGAAAAGCATGCAAGACTGGAAATATTATTGGGGGGATACGGGGCTTGTTATCTGGGACCATGCTCACACTTTCGAACCAAGGGTTCCAGGGTTTGGAGATCCCTAGCATTGAAAATATTACAGCATGACCTTCCCACTGTTGGCTTGGAGCTGAATATATTCTTTGGTGACGAAAGGAAGTTCCAGGCGGTTGCAGAACTATACATGCAATATGATATTATTTGTATTGAAACACGTTTGCAAAAATTCTGAGTTTCTGTGTACATATATGGGTATGGAAAGGCATTTTTTAGACTTGTAGAAAAGAGGCATCCCAGAAAGATGAATGAAAGGTACCAAGGTTTCCCCTTGGTGTTAGACTGGACCATCATGCCCAACTTTTCTCTCTGAGATGGAATCCTACACTCCTGCCCTCGGCCATCTGACTATATCCCTCCTAGTGCACTGGCCCCCTGACCTAGGCCTATGACTGGCTTTGACCAGTGGAGTGTGGACAGAAGTAATGGTGGGCCGGTTCCAAACCTTGCCCTTAAGTGTCATTGTTCCTGTCTCACTGCCCTCTTGAGTTTCTCCTCAGCCATGAGAAGAAACTGTCCCCGGCACCTGTTCCTCCTTCAGCCTTGGTCCCCAGATGAGAGAAATGGAGTACTGAGCACCGCCCCCCAAAGCCAGGAGCCCAGCCTTGGCCTGTAGAGCCACAGCTGAGCCCTGCTGACCCAGGAGTGGTAAATAAATGCCTCATGTTGCACACCATGAAGACATGGGGGCTGTTTGTTAAGCAGCATTATTGCAGCAGAAGCCTCCCTGGTGTAGCCTATGGGACTCTGAGGAATCTGGCCCTTGATTGCTATTTTACCCCCCTTCTAAGCCCTTTTCGCTGCCTCTCACTTCACAAAGTCTAGCCCCCTGGCCTTTTTTAGTGCCTCATGAGGTAATGGTCCTCTCATGAGGGGCTCATTATACTTATACTATTTTCCAGCCTTATTCTAGCTAATTCCTACTCATACCTCATGTCTCAGAAGGTCTCATCCGAACACCCACCACCTCCCACCTAAATTAGCATCCGCCTTATTTGGTTCTCTGATGACAACATGTCTTCCCTCCATAATCCTCAAGATGATTTATGATTTCACATCTCTATGATTATTTGATTTTTGTCACTTCCTCCACTGTCCTGTGAGCTCCATGAGGGCAAGGGCCATGCTGATTTTGTTCACAATATGTCCCCAGGGGTATCGAGCATGACACCTGGACCCAGTGCCTGACTGAATAAATGAGCATGGCTCAGTGTTTCCAGTCATGCTCCAACCACCAGAGGAGGACCTCCTTCCCAGGGGGTCCAGGCTGCAATGAAGGAAGTGGGCTTTAACTTGAACCCTAAGTTATGGGTAGAATTTAATTTAAGCAAAGACATGGCCATGGGAAGGTGCAGCGACTGTAGGGAGCAGTGAAGGATAGAGAAACTGGGCCGTTAGGACTGAGACGAGGGGGTCAGGGTCCACCCCTACCCAGCTGCGTTGCTCCAACTTTCTCCAGTATCCAGCAGGTGGATGGGTTTTGAACAAAGATAGGGAATGATACAGAGTCATTAGAAGTCCCTTCTGGAAATGCCTAGGTGGCTCAGTTGGTTAAACATCTGACTTCAGCCTGGGTCATGATCTCATAGTTCGTGAATTCGAGCCCTACACCAGGCTCTATGCTGACAGCTTGGAGCCCCAACCCTGCTTCAGATTCTGTGTCTCCCTGTCTCTCTGCCTCTCCCCTGCTCATGCTCGGCTTCTCTGTCTCTCAAAAATAATAAGCAAACATTTAAAAAACATCTGGAAGATGTCAGCGGGGAGGTGGATAGACTGGCTTGAGGTGAGGAAGGCATGAGGGACTAGAGAAGAAACACCACTAAAGCAAAGACACTTCTGGCCGGAGAGGGGTCCGAGCCGAGTAGCTCTCCCACGAGAGGAACCCAATAAACATTTCTGGGTGATGATGACTTGATGTGGTGGAATAGCATCCACGTTTCTGCCTTGAATGACTGGGGGAAATGGTACAACTACTAAGAGATGTGAAATGGGGAGACAGGAAATGGGCTAGTTTGATGGGGGAACGCGTAGGTCTAATTTTATACGTACCGGCTTTGATGTGAGTGCAGATTGCCCAGAAGGCAATTTGAAGATGAGTATCAGAATTGAGGAGAAAAGCTAGAGAAAATGCCCTAGTTTGGGTTTTTCCAGAAGCAGACTCTGAGAAAGGGATTTGTGTGCTGGCGGTTTATGGGATGGACTCCAGTAACACGGAGTGCGGAAGTGAGCTGCAGAAGAGAAGGAACCAAGAAAAGGTGAGTCTTCAAGCAAGTTAGCACAACGGGAAACTGGAATTCAGTCCTGCTGGGGACCTCTTGGGGCGGGGGGGACAGGATCAAGCACCCACCTCAGAGTTCTCCCACCTGAGGGCAGGGAACGGGGTCTTTATGCACCAACTCCTGTCAGTCCTAGTTTGTGGACTGTTCCGGAAGGAAAGCAGATTCTGGCAGTTGAAAGTGGGTAGCTATGCATGGAAATGGAACAGAAATGGTGTTTTTAGTTCCTGTGATATGTCAGGCACACCCCCAGCTACTTACAAGTATTATCAGTTCCATCATCACAAGTACATCCTTACTGATGAGGAAAAGAATCCCAGAGCAACAAGCCGCTGTAAGTGTCAGATCACAGAGACCCGCCTTGTCCATGGCCACACCACCATGAAAGTGCTCCATCTCGTCTGATCTCCGAAGCTAAGTAGGGTCGGGCCTGGTTAGTACTTGGATGGGAGACAGAGGTCTACCTTGCCAAAACGACCAGCCAAGAGGACATGGGACCACGATGGGGATCTACAGGGGACCATGAGATCTACAGGGCATTGGTGGGACTCAAACTTCCAGCCCTACAAGCCCGCTTCCAGTCCACTATAGCAAGGGGAAATGAAGACAGCCAGAAGGGGCTCTTGGGACAGCCATAGTGATGGCAGCCATGTTGAACTCTCTGATTAACAACAGTCACAAAAGACAAAGGTTGTAAAGAACGTGGAAACCCTACTGTTGCAGGTGGAGACGGTTGAGTGATAGTCATTCTAAGATTCTGAAGGAGAGGCACCTGGGTGGCTCAGTCAGTTAATCATCCGACTTTGACTCAGGTCATGACCTCGAGGTACTTGAGTTCACGCCCCGTGTCCTGCTCTGTGCTGACAACTTGGAGCATGAAACCTGCTTTGGATTCTGTGTTTCCTTCTCTCTCTGTCCCTCCCGTGCTTGCACTCTGTCTATCTCTCTCTCTCCCTCAAACATAAATAAACATTAAAAAAATTAAGATTCAGAAGGAAACGAGGCATTTAAATGACACTGATGTGGACAGAGTCAGGAACCCTTTCAACAGTGCACACTCCTGAAGATGAAGACATCATAGAAGTGAGCTCCCTTTGTGGGCGTTCATCTAAGGGCTGTCCCATTGAGTGCCAACTTGCACAGGTTATCTCCCTCCTGGGAAAACAAGAGAAATACTGGAGGGCCAGCTATCGCAAATGGAATACTGGGCTTTCTCAGCCATATCCAGGGCAAAAATAAAGGAAATTAATGTATTGATGTTGTGTGAAGGCAAAGAATTGCTTCTGAAGATGTGTACCAAATGGCTGGAAAAAAATGGAAAGCTCAGTTATTGTTAAATGAATGATTAATCATTAACAGTAGTTGGAAAATAGGCCTGTGCAGGCAGATTAAGGAAAACAAGATAGAGAAGGCTGTAGACATTCAACTATCTTTAAATATGTGAGGCTATTAGTTATTTTTTTGGAATTTGACGATTAATACTGAGGCAATCAATGTGGGAGGTGGGGCTGGGTATAGAGGAAGGGATGGTCATATCAGAATTAACCTGGGGAGCTTTTTCAAAATCCAAGTGGCCCAGGGTACCTCCAAGTTCATCCTCAGAACGTCCATCTTGTGCTCACTTGGGTATCTGACATCTGTTGTCATACAGTCATGTCAACACTGCCATCTGCATAACTTGAGCATGGGCTTCACCGTGCCTTCCATTCTGCGGGCTTCTGTGAAAAACAAAGGGCTGGGCAGAAAGTTCTTCCTCCACCACAGTCCCTCTGACCAGCACCCAGGTGAGATCACGGAGCCCCCAAGAACAAGATCTGGACAGTTTTGTGCGCTGTTGTCCTTCCTGCCCCTTCCACGGTGCCCAGGACCCAGTCTGACATGTGGTCATTGAATGAAAGACACGAGCACATCCCCCAACACAACCAGAATGACCACTTCCGGGCATTTCTTCAAAAACAGGTAGGTTAGTGATGTCACCATGGCCTCTCCGTGGTTAGAAATGGTAAAAGGAGAAACATTCACCCGGGGGTGACAGACGATTGGGCCAATGACATTCAGGAAGATGTTACCCTCTCAGCCACAAACGGCAGCAGCAGCAGCAGCAGCAGTGAGCCTGAGCCGCGGCCAGCCTCTGCCATCACAGATCTCCCACAGGCACCAAGGCCGTCCCAGCTCCTGTGGCTTTCATGGCTGTCGCGGCGGCTGTGGCCATTTCAACCCCCTCCAGCGAGGCTGCTTGAGAAGATCATGGGGAAGACTGCCCTTGTCCTGGGTCCTGGGTGATTTATGGCCACATCCACACACGCACACTCACTCATCCTGTCCACAGACTGAATCTGGGCTAAGGCCCATAAAATAGGCAACAGCTATTGGCAAATTCATTAATTAGGATTCTGTTTGTACTTTTATTGTGAAAGAAAATCATTTGTCAGCTTAAAGTCAGACCCAGTGCCTGATGAGAACTGTTATTCTAAGAAGGTATCGACGGATGGCTCTACGTGGCTTTCGCGCTCTCTCCCCGGCTGCGATCTGCCACCCCACCTCTACCCGCTCAGAGAAAGCTTCCTGTCCTTCCACTTGATTCAGGGCCTATGTGGCGAATTTTGTGAGTTGCTGTCCCAGTAGGCCTACCCCCTTCTGCCCTGCCAACCTCCCCCTGATTTTGTTCAGGGACAGAGTGGTCCTTGGGCATCAAGGGCAACTGGGCCCCTCCTGACTCTAGAGAGAGGGAAGCTTGATAAGTCAAAGCTCATCAGGGCAATTCCATGTCCATTCCAGCGACACGATTCTGATCAATGATGTGGGAGAGGAAGTCTGTTGAGACTCTTTTAAAGGGACTCGAGGAAGGTGTATTCCCTCCTCAGGCCTTCGGACTGGTGTTGGGACGTGACTGTTAGACACAGTGGAGCCCTCCTGGGAACATAGAGAGTCAAGACCAAGGACCACCACGACATGCCGAGGATGCCAGAGCAAAAAGGCGGGAGGGACCCGGGTCCTGGACGACATGCATGAGTGGAGTTCACCAACCCAGGAATTGTTTTGCCTCTGGGCTTCTGATTCACTGGAGATGATAATCGCCCTGTTATCTACACCATATTGAGTAAGCATGCTTTTTGTTATTAGAACCAAAAGCATGGACTATGGCTGCAAACACCCTGCTACATTATAACCAACTCAGACTCAAACTACCCCCACACAGATGCCTATTCCAGTAGATAGCAATGCCCCTGCTCCACCTCCTGCATTTGGTGGTCCAATTTCAGATGCTCCCTAGACTCTAGTCACCCTGTCATTGTTGGAAAATAACCAAAGTCCTTCGTGTGAACCACTTTCCCATCAGCCATCTTGTTATCACTGGTGGAAACCAGTCTCCCCTCCACCAAAAAAAAAAAGTCAGGAAGCTCTAGGCCACAGTGTGCAGGGGTAATACACACACACACACACACACACACACACACACACAATCGTCTTGTATGTGGATGTCTCTGTTATGGTTTGAGTTGTGTTCTACCCCCCACCCCTCGACTCATATGTTGGAGTCCTAATCCCTAAGTACCTCAGAACATGGCTGCATTTGGCTCTAGGGTCATTGTCAATGTCATTAACTAAGATGGCATCATGTTGGAGTAAGGTGGACCCTACTCCAGTATGCACGGTATCCCCGTAAAAACACAACATCCAAAGGTTGGAATTACACCACCATAAGCCAAGTTAGAAGCTGGAAGTTCGAGTGAGCATATGCCCTCGCTGATACCTGGACTCTGGAAGACCAGCCCTGGAGCTGTGAGGCCGTGCATCTCCCTTGTTAGAGCCGCTCCGTCCATGGTACGCTGTGACAGCAGCCCCGGGATATTAATCCAGTGGCTTAGATGATCAGGGTCGGGGTAGTATGTGGAGGCAGAGTTCATACACTGAGAGCCCTAAGGCCAAGGTCATACCTTTCGGACAGAATCCAGGTCTTCTATAAATTGCAGAGTCCCTCCTAGTGTCCTCAGACACTGAGCTAGCTGGGCAGGCCAGCTGGGCAGCTTCCCAGGGCACCAGTCTGTTAGAGGGTCCAAAATACCGCTGAAATAAATAGAAATACCCCTGCCAGTTGACGCAAGTTTCCACAAGTTCCTACCAAAGTAAACAGCAGCCTTATATGGAAATCTAAAAAACATCCTGGCTGGCACTGACCCCTCTCTTTGGGTATTTTTGAATACATACATACAGTTGCGATCAGCTGAAAATCTGAAACCAAATAAAGCATGGTGTAGCTTTCTTACTTACTGCAAACAATGATTCATTTTATTAGATAATTTGCAAGCCCTTCAATAGGCTTCCCCCATCAAACCGTCTGACTTGAGAAATTGCCAAAGTGAGCCGATGTGGCGAAGAGGACTTGCCACTTTTTTAGACCATTAATTTTTCTACAGCCAGGGGAGGTAAATTAGTGAGTAAATCTGTGCAGAAAATATTTTAATTAATAAGTTTGGCAGAGTCTGCGCCTTAACCTATGGTGACCTTTCTGCCCATTTTCCCTGCTAGGAGGATCAGCAGCTGGAGTGAGATACACACCCCGCCCCCCACAATAAAGCCTCCATGTCCCAGCCCCTCACAGCGAGGTGTAACCATGTGGATAAGTTTTGGCCAATAGGCTATAATTGGAAGTGTCACACTTCAATTCTTCTTGATCCTTCTCTCCTCTCCACTGGCCAAAATGTCACTGTAGCAGTCAGCTTGAACAGAGAGATGACCTGGGGATGGGAGGCCATGCCTGGCAAAGTGACAGGATAGAAGAAGTCTGGTCCCTAAGGACTTCATAAAGCAGAACCCTCATGTAGGCATAGTCTGCTTTGTGAGAGGAATATACTGCCACCTTTTTTACATCTGTCTACAGCTTGCAGTCAAATGCTGATCTTGTCAGAAATCCATTTTTTCCTTCTGTAGAGGGGCACCAAATTATTCCCCTGGGCAGAGTCTGGGTCTGGCCTCCGTCAGAGAGAAAGCATGGCGCTCTCTCCTAGTCTGGCTCCCACGAAGGCGGTAGGTGGTGTGATGGTGACCCTGTGGGAAGAAAGACCAGAAATTGCCAAGGGTAGAGTCCTAGGTCCCAAGTCCATTGTGAAAGGGAAGGAAGCTGCAAGCTACTCTGGTGATTTGCAAGCATGGCTGCTATGTCTTTGACCTTCCTCCTATTAAGAGGTGGGTTCCAGCCCTTGAATAAGGTTGGTCCTTGTGACTCCTTCTAACAAATAGAATCCAGTGGGAGTGACAGTGGGTGACTTCCAAGGCTGGTTGGTAAGGCTTCCATTTGGTTTGCTCCCATGGGGTGCTCTTCCTTGGAAACCAACTACCGTGTTGTGAGGAAGCCAAGAGCCAATTGGAGAGGCCACGTACAGGTGTGTTCTGATAAATCCAGTCGACCAGCCCACATCCAGCGTTAACACCAGACGTGTGAGTGAGTGAGCCTTCAGAAGATCCAGTCCCTGGCTTCAAACCACCCAGCTCACCCTAAGTGGAGCAGAGATGAGCAGTCCTCACTGAGCCCTGCCCAAGTTATATATTTGTGAGCAAAATCATTGTTGTTATTTCAAGCCACTACTTGGGATGCTTTGTTATATAGCGAGAGATCCTTGAGACACCCACCTGATCTGCCCCACAAGCTTGCATGGCAGCACACGTGAGTTCCATGCCATCACAGAGGTTTCTAGAAAGTTCCAACCTCATTTCAGTGGGCTCCTGAGAAGAAAGCAGGGGTCCTGCGCCACACCTGGCCTGGGAGGCAAAAGAGGGCACAGGCTGGTGGTTCAAGTGTCCAAAAAAGGGCAAGGGTGAGGGCAGAAGAAGCCAGCAGCTCCTTCCTGCCTGGCAGTTCTAATGTGTACATATATACTCATACACACAGAGACACGGGAGAAAATGAATCTCGGGCCAGAGCGCCAGCCCCAGGGCCCACACGCAGCTCCTTCTACTCCCCCTCTTGCCACCTGTCACTTCTCTTTCTAGAGATCACCCACGAGAACCTGGGTTTCATGTCATTAAGGTCAGCAGCATTCCCTAGGTGTACCCAGACATTTCCAAGAAGATTTCTTGACATGAGTCCCCGAGTCCCAGCCGCATTCAAGAGACCCTCAGAAGACCTGCCTGGTGGGAGAAACTTCACAGTTCTCAGTTGAGAGCCCAAGGCCCCTCCGTGCCACGGACTGACTGACTGAGCTTTTTTGCCCCAAATTCCTCGGTCAAAGCCCTAATCCTCCCGTGTGACTGTGTGTGGAGGTAAGGCCTTTGAGGCGGTAGCTGAGGTTAGATGAGCTCATGAGGGTGGGGCCTTCGTTTAGCTGGACTGGTGTCCTTTCGAGAAGATCCGCCAGAGAGCTTGCTCGTCCTGAGTGCAGGCAGAGGAAGGGCCGTGGGAAGACACAGCAGGAAGGCGGTCATCCACAAGCCAAGGAGAGAGGCCTCCGGAGAAACCAAGTCTACTGGCACTCTGTTCTGGGACTTCCAGCTTCCAGAACCGGGAGGAAATAAATAGTTGCTATTTAAGCCCCCCAGTCTGTGGTGTGTTGCTGTGAGAGAAACAAAGAGGAGGGGAATGTGGGAGAGACGGCCCATCTAGCCATCGTCACTTTGCAGCGTGGGGGAGGACTTTTGCAGGGAATGCCCCATCCTTACATCTCTCCCCTGAAATCGACCCTGGGGTTAAGCATTGTCCTCTCTTTCCAGTTCACTGGTCAGACCCAAACTCCCAGAAGGGCGCCGTGCCCTCCCTGTGCATTGACCTGTGGGCAGCAGGCGCTAGGGGGGGCCGCCAGAGCCCTCCGGCCACCGCACAGGAGAGAGTCGGCCTAGGACTACAACGGCCTGACTCTCCCCTCCCCCGCCCCCACATGCATCGCGGTCACCAGGCAGCCTGTCCCCAGCTTCGAACAAGCCCACCCGTGTCCCCGCTAGTGGCCCTGCTGGACTGACAGTCCCTGCTGCTCTGCACCTGCCAGCATCTGCAGGACTTCCGTCCGGGCTGCTGCTGTGCTTTGAATGTAAGTCTATTTCTATCTGATTCCCCACCCCCTACCCCTCGCCCCCAATACCTGCAAGGGAGGGAAGGAAGGAAGGAAGGAAGGAAGGAAGGAAGGAAGGAAGGAAGGAAGGAAGGAGGGAAGGAGGGAAGGAGGGGAGAGGGAGGGAAGGATCTATATCTCAGGGCTCGCAGATCCCTCCACCTCCCTGCTCCATCCCAGCATGCTTTCTCGATGTTTCCAGTAGCTCCCCCTTAAGGGCACCACGCAGGGAGCCCTAAGCTACCCTGTTGCCACCTGATACACTTGTGTCCAAGGCCAGCAAAGCGGCACCGTGGCCAACACGGTTGATCTGGCAGGACGCCAAGACTTCTGGGTTAGAACCCCAGCTTGCAACGCACCACCGAGCAATACTTTGTCATGCATTCATCCAGCAAATTCTTGATCAATAGTCGCCCCACTGCTGTGGGCCAGGCTCTGCGCTGGAAGCAGAGGCACAGCATTGAGCAAGGTACACGGGGCCCCTGCTTTCTTCTGCTGAGGGAGAGAGATGACAAGCAGATGAGCACATGGCAGGTGGTAGTAAGAAAGGACCACAAACAGGATGCTTTGGTGGAAGGACTCTGGAGAGACTTTGGGGAGGAGGAGGGAGGGGGGCAGAGAAGAACTCTCTCAGGGGACCCGTAAGCCAAACTCTGAAAGACACAAAGAAGCAGGCACATGTTGACTGGGTGGAAAAGCATTCTAAGCAGAAGGAACAGTGATTACGAAGGCAGGGCCTCAGGAGGGGTAATGAACTTGGCACGTATGGCAATAGCAGGAAGGCCTGCGTGCCTGGGGTTCCCAGAAAGGTGATAAGGAGGTGACAGCACAAGTCCTCAACAGAGGCCAGATCACAGGGGTTCTGAGGACACTGAGAAAAGTCATCAGGATTTCAACTGGAGTTAGGGACAGGAGGTGACCTAATCAGATATCCTGTTTTTAAAAGATTGCTCTGCCCATTAGATGCCCATTAATTACAAAGAGGAAAAATAGTAACATAGTACAAAAACCTGAGAAGGACACACAACGCCTCAGTGGGGCTCCTGCCCGACACGCAGAACCTGAATCTAGTCACAGGAAACATCAGACAGAGCCAAACTAAGGGCAAGTCTACAAAAAGAATCCCGACCTATACTTTTCAGAAGTGTTCGTGTCACAAAAGGCGAAGACAGACTAAGGGACCACACCAGATTAAAGGAGATGAAAAAGACACAATAACTGAATACAATGTATGACTCGAGATTAGATCCTGGGCCAGAAAAATATTTTACTTCTTTTCTTGTGAAGGACATTAGTGGGACAACTAATGAGAATTTGAATAAGATCTGTCAATCATGGAATAGGATTGCATCAATGTTCATTTCCTGATTTTGTTCAACTAGACTGTGGTTATTTTACAAGAATGCCCTTCATTTTGCACTTTTAGGGAACGCAAGTGAAATATTTAGGGGCAAAGGAGCATTGTGTCTGCAACTTGATCTTGAAAGCATCAGGGAAAAAACCACGTGTGCGTGCGTGCGTGCGTGCATGTGTGTGTGTGTGTGTATGTTTGTGTGTGGAGAGAGGATGCACACTTGCAAATTGGTATAAAAAAAAAAAAAAGCCCAAAATAGTTGGGGAATCTGAGTAAAGGGATGGATACAGGAGCTCTTGGCACTATTTTTGCAATGTTTCAAGTCTGGGTCATTTCAAAATTAAAAGTTCATAAGAGAAAAATGTAAAAGTTCACTCCGGCTGCCAAGTAGGTTATGAACATCGGGGAAAGGGCAGCAGCAGGGGGCACGTGGGGCCAAGGTTGAAGGCCCCTGCCAGGAGGGGACGAGGGCTCAGGCTTTCAGACCTGATTCAGAAATCAGGAGCTTGGGAAAGCCACTCAGTCCCCCACCGTTCCACTAACAAGGGGCCCGGCTCCTGTGACTTTCCTTTGCAGCCGCAGTGAAAAGCAATCAAACGTGACAGCCCAGGGCAGCGGGGGCAACGTGGCCGGCACTCAGCTTCGGAAGGTCCGCCTGGGGAAGGGGGCAGACTGGCCGAGGCCCCTGCTGCCTTGTCACCTGCACCCCCAGGTGGCCCCCCTCAGCCAGCCTCAGTGCCTCAGGAAATAAGGCTCTTGGGGCCCCAGCAGGCCTTTGCCAGGATCCTTTTGACCTTAGCCAGCCAGGCCAGGGCTCCGTTCTGAAAGAATAAAGGAACAGGCTTCCTCAGGGGCCTGCCCCTCCAGGGCTGGTGCAGGCGACGCGTGGCGCAGCCAGCGAGGCTGTCTAAACAAGCAGGGCTTCAGCTGTACACCAGGTGTCACGCTCATTAAACAGGGGCCAGCCGCGGGGCTAATCTGACAGGGCCGCCTCCAGACGCCGGGTTCCCGCAGGTGGACGGGTGCACCCCAGCCCTGGGCCGGTCTGAGGGAGCCGGGTGGTCCGATGACTCCGGACAAACGTACCGGCCGATGCCCGGGGACAGAAAAGCCTGCCTTCCCTTATCACACCTGCAAGCACACGGCGCTGCCGGGAAGGACGGGGGAGGTTCACACACACACACACACACACACACACACACACACACACCTCCATGTGATGGACCTTCGTCCCCTGCTTAGCAGTTCACAATTTGACACCCACAGCCTGCTTTGCTGGATTAGAGGCATTCATGGCTTGCAGGAAAAGGAGGCCCAATCGCAGACACGGTGATAGATGGCTATCAGCAGGCCCCTAGGAGAGCCTGTTGCTTTGTTCTTTGGAAGCCTTTCATGGAGGCAGCCAAAGCGCGGTGACTCAGACGAATTGGGAGAAGCCAGCCGGGGCTGCAGGTCTGGGGGGTGATGTGGGCCTGTGCGTCGGGCCTGGCCCCTGGTGCCTGGCCAGCTGGGAAGCTGGGAGGCCGGGAGGCCAGGAGGCTGGAGGTTTATAGGCCCATAAAAAGAGAGCGTTTGTTTCTGTGCCGGATGAGAATGCTCCAGGTTTGAGGGGAGAGAAGGGCGCTGCTCGGATGATCACCAGCAAGACGGTGCTGTCCTTCAGGCCAGGAGGCCAGCGAAGACCTGCTGCTCCTTCAGGGCAGCTGGCAGCCGTGTAAGGGACGGACCTTGCCGCTGACTTACCTGCTGGTGACCCAGTTGCAGGTGAGGAAACTGGGGCTCAGGGAGATGGTATCACTTAGCCCTCGGCCTCCGCTAATACCTACCCACCGCCTCTCCATGGTAGCGAGGCCTCTGGGAAACTTGAAAACAACCAACAACCATGGCCCATGCCTTCCAAAGCAGCCTGGCCCCTCAGCCCTCAGGGTTCACGCATTCCACCCAGGCTGGGGCAAGCCTGTGATGTTGCCCAATTTCTCAGAGTCTCTTCTCTCTCGACTAGAAATGGCACGGCACCCGGCGGGGATTCTCGAACTGTCCGCAGCCGTGGGATCGGTCTTGTTTGCATTGGTTGGTTTGTGAATTAATTTCAATCCATCGTGGATGGATACTTTTGTCAAATACCTTAAATAGGTTCTGCTAGAAAAAATGAAGGGAGGAAGAAACATGAGCCACACACTGTAAGCCCAAACTTTTCACTGTTCGATTTTCTAACAAACATAAACATTCTTTCAAGCTGCCTTTAATGTGGTGAAATGACGACTTCCAATTTCTGCACTGAGCCGGCCACAGACGGGTGCCCGTTAGTGGCCTGGCGCTGTGACGCTCATCCCACTTTGGTCACTAAACTGGCCGAGACACTGCACTCCTACCAAGGTCCCAGGGAATGCTGTTGGTCCTGAGGCCACACTTCTGAATAGCTTCTGAAGGATGAAGTGCTTAGTGGGCCTCGTGCAGAGCCAGACGTCAGGTCTTAGCGTGCCCCCGCACAGGACGCCCTCCTGGAAGCTCCCAGGCCTCTGCCATGGAGTGTTTGGTCTTGGCTGCCCCGGGAATGCTGATTGCTGAGGTGAAGATAGCCTCCCCCTCTCTGACTTAAGTGTGCGCCCAGAGAATTCCTGGTCTGGCCACCTGGGTGCAGTCAGAGACCTGTCACCCCAGCCAGCTCCACCTCCCCTCAGCAGTCATGGGTGCCGTGGAACCCTGGAAGAGTCCGTGACATCCCCATTGTGGCCCTGGGCCTCCGCCCACTGGCCCTCAACACGGCTTCCTTGCTTCTACCCACAGAAGCTCCTATGCCATTGCCAGCCGCCAAGCCACAAGAGCGGTCTGCTCAGCTCACGGTGCCACCTCTCCGAGTTCTCTACTATGGAGCCCACCAGACGAGTATGGGCTGCAGCCTCCAAGCTGTCCTCCCAGAGCCCCCAGAACAACCAGAGGCTGACATGTCTCTGCCCGAGATACGCCCTTCACCTTTCAAATATCTCTCCTTCCCGCCAGATCCCCGAGTGGGGGAGCAGAACGCCTTCAGAATGCTTCCCCAGCCTCAGCCTCATCTCCCCCACATCCCCCCCTCCCCGCCATCCTCCCAAAGCAGAAGGAATAGCCTCTCCCCATCCCTCTTCCTGTCTGCTTGGGATTTCCCTCTCAACATAAAGGAAGAACTGAAAGGATATAGGAAATCCTCTCCTCTCTGGACGATACCTGATTTCCGCCCCATTTCCCTCCCTGCCATTTCCTCCCTGTGGGTTGAAACACAGTCTAATTTGACCAAAGCTGGGCAACGGCCTCCACGGTGAGCAGTGCTCGGGAAACCCACCTGCACTACTGCCCCACATGACCCATCCTGGCTCCATGAGAAATGAAGACGTCTCTCTCGTTAGCCTCAGGAATCTGCAAAGGGTAGTCTCTTAGCAGCTTGGAAAAGGAGCACTCCTTTTTTTTAATGTCTATTTATTTACTTTGAGAAAGAGAGAGAGCATGAGCATGAGTGGTGGAGGGGCAGAGGCAGAGAGAGAGAGAGAGAGAGAGAGAGAGAGAGAGAGAGAGAGAGAGAGAAAGAATCCCAAGCAGGCTCCTCGCTGTTAGCACGGAGCCTGACGAGGGGCTCGACCCCACGAACTATGAGATCATGACCTGAGCTGAAATCAAGACTCAGCTGCCCCACTACTGAACCACCCAGATGCCCCAAGGGGCACACTCCTTAGGGCTTCTGGGTGGGGCCCCAGATGGCAGCACCACTCCACAGGTTATTAGTGAGCACATCCTGGGTGCCAGGCACTTTGTGGAAACTGGGGAGATAGCCGGCCACGAGTCTCTTTCCAAGCACTTACAAGTGACATTGCCATCCCCCATGGCGGGCACTGCGACACACCATCCCGCTCCCTTTGCAAGGTCTGACTCAGCCACCGATTGCCCCTTGGCCAAGGCCACACCCTCCCGGGGCAGCCCACACCCAGGGACTGATGGCTGCAGGAGTCTCACCTTGGGACCACTCTGATGGGCCATCAGGCTACGGAGCTCCCCTTGGGCCCAGCTGAGGATGTTGGTCTGGATGCAGTTTGGCTCCTCCCTCTGCCCACCCCCATTCCATCCTCCCCCCTCCTCAAGTGTGGGCCCCAACGGCCCTCCTTCATAAACACCCTGCAGCTAAACTCGGTCTCAGAGTCTGTTTCTCAGAGAACCCAGCCCTTGTCACCCACAGTGCCGGGGAGGTGGGTGATGGGAAGGGGCGGCAGCCAGGAGGTTTCCCCAGGCCCATTCTCAGTACCAGCACGGCCGGACGTGGGGCAGATGGCTTCTTCACCACAACTGTCAGCAAAAGAGGGAGCTGCCTCTCCAGGAAGTCAGGCCTCTGCTCTCCCCGTTTTTGGAGGAAAGTTGTGGAAGCAGCATCTGCTAGGCCACAACCTTGGGGAAGGGGGGGGTGTGCGATCCGGATTAGAGGCATGTTGGGAGAGGTCGGAAGCAGGGCAGGAGACAGGGCGGGAAGAAGAGACTCGGTGGGGTGAGGTGGCCGAGTGCAGAGACGGGACACCAGCCTGACCATCGGGAGACACAAGTTCCCTCCCATCTAAGCTGGGCTGGGTGGCACCGACCAGATCCTTCCTCCCTCTGGGTCTGCCCCCTCACCAGTCAGAGGAGGGGTGCCTCTGTGGATCGGGTGGCCTGTGAGGCCTTCTGACTCTGCCATTCTGGCCTCCCGCTCTGCTGTGTCTGAGGCCCTGGGCCTCACAGACGAGGCCCAGAATGCTGAGACAGCAGAGCAGAATTCAGCAGGGGGACATGGCCCCTCTCCTTTTCTGACGGACCCCAGGGAGTTCGGTTGTTACGGATTGAGCTGTGTCCCCCTAAAAACTATACACTGAAGCCCAAATGCCCCCCAGGACTTCAGAATGTGAATGTATTTGAAATAAGGTCTTTACAGAGGTGATTCTGGTAAAATGAGGTCATTAGGGTGGACCCCGATCCAATCTGGCCAGTGTCCTTATAAAAGAGGACATTAGGACACAGACACACACACAGGGAAGAAGATGTGAGGATGTAGGGAAGAGATGGCCAGCTACAAGCCCAACGAGAGAGGCCTCAGGAGAAATCAGCGCTGCCGACTCCTCGTTCCCAGACTTCACAGCCTCGAGAACTGCGAGACAGTACATTTGTGTTGTTTCAGCCACCCAGGCTGTGGGCTTGCGATGACAGCCTGAGTATGATAATATGCTGGTCAATTAGACGTATAGACAACCCCAAGCTTAGCACTGGAAGGCTTTGCTCCCTGTCGGGAGGCCCGGACACTCCTGAGGGAGTCCCGGCTGAGCAAAACGTGGCTGGCGTGCTTGGGCTCTGGGCTGGGCATGGCTCCCACTTACCACACGCCGGGCCCCGGGAGAGCTGTGCAGGGCGGGCGGCTGCGTGCCGATGGCAGATCTGAGAGCGGCTGGGTGTGGCCTTGACCGTGTGGTTGACAACCTCACACCGTGGATACCCCCCTCCCCCGGGTGTTCCGCACCAGGGAGGGAGAGGAGAGAATGTTCTGACAGGCCTCAGACCACCACCGCTGTCTGCGTCTGTTCCCTTACCTCTGAGGAGATTTTCCAATAGGCGCGTGTTTCATCGCTCCCTGCGAAATACACCCGGAGATGTCATAGGCTGTCCTCGAGGCCCACAGACTCAGGGAGGGTTCACAACCCCACCAGGGCCCGCCTTGCCCACTCAGGGCACCACTGGGGCATCTCAGAAGGGAGGCCGGGACCCTCCCAAAGCTCCAAGTGTCAATTCTGCTTAGGAAAGGCCTTTCTCTAAATATTTTCTCTCCAGGTTTGGCTGGAGACCGTCGCAGCCCGTCAGGGGGCTTGGAGAGCAAGCCGAGCCTGCCAAGAGCCTCTGAGGACCGCCTTTGTAAAGAGAACCCAAGGAGCAGGGCTGGCTCACACCCAGGCAGTGAAGGGACAGGCCCGCCCTCCCCTCCCTGGGTTCAAGCCAGGGCACTCACTGCGGCCGGGAGTTCTAGGCGCAGGCAGACCCCAGAAAACAGCCCACAGCCCTCCAGTCAGCTGCCGTGTGTTTGTTTTTACAGCTGGTCCGCCGGCTCCGCTGTTCAGCGAGCAAAGGAATCTGTTTGTCTGAGAAAAAGAATGTGGCAGAGAGGCGGGAGGCGGTCCCCGGGGCAGCCCAGGCGGCCTCAGCAGCTCCGGAGCTCGCCAAATCCAGCCAGACGCCCAGGAGAGTCACCCAGAGACCTAGAGGCCAAGGTCACCAACTCAGAGACACCTTCCCCCACTCCCCTCCAGACGGCCCTGCTCTTCGGTGGGCCAGGGCTTTGCCCAGAGTCCTCAAGGCAGATCCCAGGCTGGCAGCCTAAGGACACAGAACAGGGACCCACCCTCCTGAGGTATTTTATTTGCTTCTCTTTCATTCACACACACACACACACACACACACACACGTTGAGAAGGAGGACAGTCAGCTGAGACACAAGCACATGAGACTGAAAGCCAACAAGCCCATAGCCAGGCCTACAGTGGGCCAGAGGGTGCAAAAAAGTATACGTGGCAAAAAGCACCACAGACCCAAGGCCAGGTTGATGCCAACCCAGCCAAGGGAGGCCCCCAAACCTGTCTTCTTTGTTTTAGAGCATTCTGCACAGTCCGGCAGGAAGCCAGGCCAGAATTAGCTCAAAGGCACCCTTATTAGGGTGGCCTTGGTGGCAGGGACACCTGGGATCCCCAAACAGGCACACTCCATACCCACATCCACCGACACCCCCTCCACCAACCCCCTGGACTGACCAAGAAGTTGCCCCGGAGGCTGGGACAGGGGTGGAAGGGACACATAGTTCCCAGGTAAATTTTCCAGATGACAGCAGGTTCTTGTCCTCAAGTCGCTGGATTTGGGTTAGAAAACTCCCCCACTGTTATTGTGATCTGGCTTGTGTTAAGTCTCAGAGATGTCGGAGTAGAATATATAACTAATCCCCCCCCAAGTCTTTCCTAGGCAGAATAATAATCTAGATGCAATTAAGCTCCTCCCTGGGTCAATGCGTTCACCCCTGAAAGGCCCTGGGAGGCTGAGGGATTGCTCAAGGTCATACAAGCAAGAGTGGCCAAGGGAAGGTGTCTTTAGGCTGGGCTCTTCTCGTAAAATTCACCTTTTGAACATTCCAAAGTGTATATACTTCAGTGGCCTTCAATGTGTTTACAGTGTGGTACAAGCATCAGCACTATGTAAAACTAGAGCATTTTATCTCCCAAAAAGAAATCCAGTACGCATGAAACAGCCACTCCCCATTCTCCCCTCCAACCCCAGACAACTACTCATCTCCTTCCAGTCCCGGTAGATGTGCCGACTGCGGACATTTCATACAGATAGAATCACACAATATGTGGCCTGGTGTGTCTGGCTTCTGTCACTCAGCATCATGTCTTCAAGGTCCATCCACGATGTAGCAAGTGTCAGGTCCTTTATTCCTTTTTATGGCAGGCTGCTAACACTTTGTGGCTAGACCTCGTTCCGGCCACCCATTCATCCGCTGATGGACATTTGAGTTGTTTCTGTTCCAGGGGACTCTAATGAATAATGCTTCTATGAACATCTGTGCTCACGTTTTTGTGGGGACATACGTTTTCAACTCCCTTGGGTACACGCTTCAGATTGAAATTGCTAATCATACAGCAACTCTGTGTTTAACTTTGTGAGGACCTGCCCCTCCTCCACAGCAGCTGTACTGTTTACCTTCCCACAAGGCCCGTGGGAGGCCTTGTATTTCTCCACATCCTTGCCAACACTTGTTATTTTCCTTTTTTTTTTTCTCCTTAAATCAGAGCCATCCCATGGGTGTGAAAAGGTACCTCACTGTGGCTTTGATTTGCATTTCCCTAATGACTAACGACGCTGAGCATCTTTTCATGTGCTTCCTGGCCCATGTATTTTTTAAGACGTCAATCATTCCCAGCAATAATTACCCTGGGATTCCACCAATACGCAAGAGTGGACGGAGTTCAATAGGAGAGGGGATTCCAGAATGCCCTGGGCCTCCATCCCCTTGGTCCAGATGTCAGAGCCACTGGATGGCTTCAGGAGCCCAGAGTGTGAGGACAGCACGGTGGCTGGCCTCCGTCGGCAGCCCACGGTAGGAAGAGGAAGGGCGTATCCTATCAGCTCATTTATCTACTTTTTTCCTTCTTTTGGATAGATTCCAGGAGGAAGATCACCAAGACTCAAGGGACAGCAATTATCACTGCACCTGCCTCAACTACCACAAGCCACCTGCCCGTGGACTTGTACTATCCTGACGTCTCAAGCAGTGGCTACTTTTGGCGCAACACTTTAAATGTTTTTGGTATCTGTATGTAAAATTGCTATTTTTAGGTTGCAGTCACATAATATAAATGAATTAATTGAACGTGTACATCTTATATTTCCCTTTTTAGCTACCTGTGGATTTTGCTCATTTATTAAGATTTTCTTATCAAGTCTTAAAATGAGTTGTTTCATGAAACAACTACATCAACGGCACAGTTTATCCTCACTCCGGTTTCCCTTTATAAATTGATTGGAATGGGGTTTCTTTTTTTGTCCGTCTTTGTGTTAAGCATTTTTGATGATCTGTGCAGTTAACCTTTATTTTCTATTTTCTGATTTCCTCCTATCACATCCAAACTTAAAACATCCTTCCCCGGGGGCAGAACATTGTGTTAAGATGAGATTCTTCAGAGGAGAATGTGCCAGCTCCTGAGAAATCACACAATCCCTCAGACAGGTTAGATGACATCGGTTTCTTCCTGTCCCCAAGGTCCTTCCAGGGAGGGGGGGTGGCTTCACATCACCGTTAAGAGCACGGGCTCTGGAGCTAGGCGGCTACATTTGTCCCAGCTCTGTGGAATCCCAGCTTTGACACGTGGGCAAGTTACTCAATGCTCTGTGCCTCGGCATCTGGAAAATGGGGGTAATAATGGTACCCGCTTCATAGGCTTATTGAGAAGATTAAATAGGAACCTAACTTTATCTAAGGAAAGCTGGGCTCTGGCCGGGGTCGCCGATGTCCCATGGTAAGTGAAACAGAAGGAGGAGACAGGTGTGCTTTCTGGTCCTGCCCAAAGAGAGGGCTACGAACAGGCCCAAGCCTGCAGCAGCTGCAAGGGAAAATGGTCACTTGGTCAGGGCTCCTGCCTTGTCCTCCTCCTCCCTACAATTTTAAATAGCCTGGAATTAGAAACTTTGTTAACCAGAGTAGCTGGAGAGAGGCCTGAGGGGGATTAAAATGCCTGTGGCTTTCAGGTGAGGGACGCAGGTCCCCAGGAAGCTAGTCAGTGGGGGACAGTCAGCTGGGAGAGGCGGTCGTGCTGAGCCACGGAGTCTCTGCTGTGGAAAACAATGATTCCCGTGTTCCTTCAACCTGGGTGGAGTTCAAGTCCCTCAGCTTAAAATTCCTAGCCCTCCCCAACCACCCATAAACATCCTGCAACAGAGTAGCTCCTAATGGTATCAGCGGGCTTCACCACGGCTTTGCAAATGGTTCCTACATTCACAGTCCAAGTCATTCCTTTTGTGAGGTGAGGAAAGTGAGCACTGTTGCTCCCGTTTTACAGAAGAGGCGACTGAGGCCCAGAAAAGGAAACGCTTAGGCTTAGGTGCAGTCAAGACGGTCTCAATCCAAGGGCTCTAAATCTTAGCCTAAAACAGCGGGCTTCCATTTTTTACACATCAGATGCCCCTGGAGAGCCCAGGTGTCCACACTGCCCGGGATTTCTGATTTAATGGGTCTAACCCAGAGCCAAGAATTAACTTTTCTTTTTTTCTCCCCTTCTGTATCGAGATATCACTGACAAATATAAAACTGTTATACTTCATACATTCGACCTGACGTTTTAATATACACTGTGAAATCATCATCACAGTCCTCCAAAAGAAAGGAATTCAGTGTCTCGAAGAGAATTAACTTTTCTTTTTTTTAGTTTATTTATTTGTTTTGAGAGAGAAAGAGAGTGGGACAGAGGCAGAGAGAAAGAGAGAGAGAGAGAATCCCGACGGCAGGGCTCGAACTCACAAACCGCAAGATCATGACCCGAGCTGAAGTCAGACACCTAACTGACTGAGCCACCCAGGCACCCCCGAGAATTCACTTTTCCAAGGTGACAGGTGACATGGATCCCGCACTTGGGGAATCGCTGGCCTAAAACTCATGCCACTGCATCGTACGGCCTCATTGCGTTCATAAAGAAACGCTTCCAACAGCTATGGGGGGACAGATTTGGGTGTTTTCCGGAGAATCTGTTAACGATGAGAGCAGCGGCATCCAGCTGCGGGGTGTTTCACACATCAGGGAAGGCGCTTGAACGGAGAGGCTGGGGTAGTCCGGGCTGGGGACCTGAGCACAGGGGGTTAATTCTCAGTTCCTGCTGGGGGAGTCCACGTGACTGGAAAGGAAGCAGGTGGAATGATTGCTTATATACAGAACCATCAAGGTCTTGGCTGTGTGAAACCCAATCATTACTTCTAGGTAGTAATGCGTTTTAGGCAATGTCTTCTGCTTATGCTCAGCAATGCATGAGTCTCAGAGCGGTGGCCAGAGAAATGGCGAGTTGTCGGATATTGAGCGAGTGATAATGGAATCCAGGAGGTGGAAATTACAAGTCGAAAAGTAAAATCGATGCCCCGACTGTGAAATGACGGAATGCCTGGTGAGGAACCTTGTGGAGATGTCCCCCCCCCCCCACTCCTCCGATGGCCCCCTCGCTCGGCACCAACCCTTAAGATGCTCGCCAGTTCAGAAGTTCCTTGAGGGCAGGGACCATATTTTAATCACGGGGGTAATCATGTCGTGTCATGGCAGAAACGGACCTCAGACAGCTTCCAGCCCTGGGATGCAGCCTCAAAATAAATAAATCCGTTTCATTTTAGTGCCAGCTCAGATCACTTAGTGATGGCTGCCTGAAGTGTCTTGGCTCTGTTGGGGAGCTGAGCGACCAGCAATTAGCCATTCTTACCACGGAGCTCAGGAGGGGAACCTACATGACATGCGACAGCACTTTCCTCGGATTAGCCGATCCAATCTAGTCCCACCTGCCCCGATTACAGAGGAGGAAAGAACTGCTCCACCGCCTGTCTCTGTCCCCAGCCACACCCCAGAGTGCCCCCATCCCCTAGCAGCCACTGCCTACCGGGCCAAGGGGTTTGTGCGTATGATTCAAGGGTCCATCCCCCAGGATGGGAGAAAAAAAAAATGACTTCTTCGGTTTTACTAACCTCTAACTGAAATCGAGCACTTCCTTCCATTATGAGCGTAGACAACAAACGGGGGTTGCATCAGCAGTGTCTGTGACTGTCACCAGTAGAAACCACAGCTATCTTCACAGCACATCACAGTCGCTGCAGATCTCTCCACAGATCACTTACACTCCTCACTGGGATGAAATGATAGCAGTTATTAGATCTGCCACGAAATCTTGCCATTAAATGCATGTATAAAGAAGCACAGATATTACTGCATCACAAAGTTGTTTGAAAATATTTGGGCTACTGCATTGCGATCGGACTGCTTCCTCTGTGATCCTGGTTCATACATTTAAAGACGGTATTCTGAGAAGGGGTCCGCGGGCTCCATCCGAGGCCAAAGGGGCGCGGTAAACGGTAAAACCCCAATGCCAGCATTTGCTGACGGCAAGTCCCGTGCCCTGGGGCCCCTCCTGGGGGCCCGAGCTTCCGTAGGCGGGGCGGATGTGGGCAGCATGGGCCGCCTTTGGTACCGTGTATACTTTGCTGCGACTTGGCGGCGATAGGCAGCTGAGACAGCGTGAACTGGCTGCTCTCCACTCTGGGGAGACAGCTGACCTCGGGGGCTCGCTGAGCCCAGATGCCCAGACGGTGACAGCTCTGGTCCCCTGCCAGGGCCTCCCCGGTTTGGCCTTCCACAGCGATGGCCAGTCTGGGTCTCAGACGCGGCAGCTTGATGTTCGGCTCCGGCCTTTCTCTTTCTCCTGCAGCAGCCCTTCCCTTCCGCGGGGCTGTCCCCCAGGAGCCTGAAGGACAGGCTTCAAGGGCTATCACGCTGCTGTGTCTGGATGCCTGTTTTCTCAGCCTCGGCGTGGGGGAGACAGACAACCCGGAGATTTCAATCACGGATCGCAAGCCGCATCACCATTTCCGTTTCATCTCCAAAATGCATCTCTCCCCCTTCCTTCAGACATGCAGATGCTGAAGTCTAGGCTATTAGCCCGGAAAAGCACGTCAAAAAGCTGTCTGATGCTCACACCCTCCCTGCCTTCACGTTACAAACCCGACACGGGCTGGGGAAGGCAGCATGACCCGCCAGCGTGGCACAGACCTGGAACCGCTAGGCCAGGCCTTTCCCCACCATTGCACAGCCTCATAAATAATGTAAGATTTTGGCATCGTAACCATCTGTCTTAGGCCAGTGAAAAATAAAAATGCAAACCTGTTTCTATTCAAAATCACTTGTGATTAAGTTGGGGTGGGGGAGGGGAGTCGGGGCCATGGCCGCTGCACGCCATTCACAGCGGCTTCTCTGTAACAGGCACAACTGGAGCGTCTGTGCTGAATTCGTGTTTGTTTTTATCTTCAAAGACCCCTCAAGGAATTCTAGAAGTGTGAGGTGAGAGCGAAGGCCTCCCATTTTCCATCAGTATCAAGGAAAATGCCTCTAAGATGCTTCCGGTTCAGAAGCTGCTCCTTTCTCCAATGATCGAAAGTACTTCAGTAGTCGAGAACAGGCAGGCAGCTGTAACAAACATCCCGCAAATCTCAACGGCCTACCAAAATGTAGAAAAGGCTTCTTTCCGAGCAACTGGGTGGCTCAGTCGGTTGGGCATCTAACTTCGGCTCAGGTCATGATCTTGCAGTTCATGCGTTCGGGCCTTGGGTCAGGCTCTGTGCTGACAGCTCAGAGCCTGGAGTCTCCTTAGGATTCTGTGTCTCCCTCTTTCCCTGTCCCTTCCCCACTCATGCTCTGTCTGTCAGAAATAAATAAATGTTTAAAAAAATTTTTTTTATTAAGGCTTCTTTCTCACATTTCAATCAGACGTTCAGGGGTCTGTCTTCCACAGGGTGACTCAGGACCCAAGTTTCCTCCACCTTGTGGGAAACAGTACAATTGGCTTCAATGCATGGCTTCCAAGGTCAAAGTAGGCTAGGAAACAAAAATGAAGGATCCTCAAAGGGAGATTTTTATGGTTGAGGTACACCACTTCTACCTAATTTCCATGGGCTAGAACTCAGTGCCATGGTCCCAACCTAACTTCAAAGAAACCCAGGGAGTGCTGTCAAGCTGTGGACTCAAAAAGACAAGGAAATGGATGTGGTGGGAACGGGGTACTGTCATTGCCATGGTCATTAATGTTATACTATTATCTGAGTAAAAGTTCTTTTGGTTGCATGTGACAAACCAGCTTAAGTGGGGTGGGGAAAATGTTGGATGAAGATGACCAAAAGGGTTGGATACTTGACAGAATCCAAAAAGTTTGGATTGGACCTAGGAACCAGCTCTGCTGAATGAAGCAGTGGAGACGAGACCATCAACAGCTTCCCATTCTATGGGACCCCATGTTCCCAAGGACCACTGTGGGCCTTACATGGGATGTGATGGCACTTGTACTGCCATGTTGACCTGTGGCTCTCCCACCTGCTATTTCTGTCCCCTTTCCCGGCTAGCATCCCCCACCTTCTTACAAGATGTTTAGACAACTGGTCTGTGCAGTCACTTGCAAGAGAGGTGCAATCAGATGGCAGCCTCCTGCTTATCATGCAGACCAGCTATCCTGATTTGAGTTCCCCCAAAAGGAAAACCTGACACAAGGATTTGGGTGTCAGTGGTTGAATGAGGAGGTGAGCCCAGGAAGCATCAGCAGGAAAATGAGGAGCTGAGACAGGGAGATGAGGGAAGGTAATGAAGGGGGGAATTCATGAGCTGGTTTCCACAGTGGGGATCCGGTGCTCAATCCTGGTGGGTACCTCTGATAGACTGTAGGGAACACACCTCTGAATCAGTCCACCTAGGGGCAAGGGGAAGCTCAGTCTTCATTCGTTAACTTTTTTTTGAAATGTATTTATTTCTTTTGAGAGAGGCAGAGAGCCCGCAGCAGAGGAGGGGCAGAGAGAGAGAGAGAGAGCGAGAGAGAGAGAGAGAGAGAGAGAGAGAATCTCAAGGAGGCTCCACACTGTCAGCACAAAGCCTGATGCGGGGCTTGAACTTATGAATGGTGAGATCATGACCCAAGCTGAAAACAAGAGTCTGACACCTAACCCATTGAGCCACCCAGGCACCCACCCCCACCATTAACTCTTTGATGGTCATTGGTTGAAGGGATTCACTTCCCCACGCAGGCAGCCAATCACAAAACGCTCTCAAGCAGAAAGACCTGGGAAGCTACAGGTGGGGCACTAACAGTCACTGTTCCACCAGGATCAAAGCTCAGAGCCCAGCTCTTCCAAGCAGGATCCAGGACCCTCCACTTTGGAATCACCAGTACGACTTGTTCAGCCTTCCCCCAGCTCCAGACCTTTGGCTTCTGAGTAACTAAATAACTGTCATTTAGCTTCTCACTCCAGTGGAAGCATCCTGAGAACAGGGACCTTCACTGCTTTGATTATCTCTCCACCCTTGGGCCCAGAAGTGAGCCTGGAACATAACAGGTGCTCAGGAAATACTGGTTAAATGAACAGACCTGGGCCCTTCACCTGCTTCAGGATGCAATTTTAAAAGTAGTCACCTCCTCATAGGAAGTAAAGGAAACTTGAAGTAGGGCTAGCAGAGGTGCAGGGAGTGGGGGTGGGGGGTCTTCCAAGGTGGCAGGCTCAGAATCTGAAAGGAAAGTCTTTAAAACTGCTTCCTACCCCCCACCCCATATACCTCGTTAATCCCCTCATGAGCCCCTCACCTATCCAGCCATTGGAACTCTTAGACCAAGTTCCATAAGAAAACCAGGAATTCGGAATCTTGAGCTGGGAAACTGGGGAAGAGGGAGAAATCTCTGTACTCACAATCCAAAGCATGCACGACTAGAAGTCCATAAATTAGAAGGAATCCATTCGAATGCCAGCGGGGCCTCTGTTTCTTGCTCTATAGAATGGATTCACTACTTACCTGAGAGCATTGCTGTGAGCATTAAGGAAGCTAATGAAATTTACATATAAACACTGAACATGGTACTCCGTGCATGGTAGCATTCGGTAAATGCTAGCTTAGTACTCTTCTTCCAACTGCTGGGATGCATGTGGCACATTGCCTGCCACACGGGATGCCCTGGGGATGCAAAGGTGATCTTGGCCTGGTCCCTGGGGTCTCCCAGATTTTGAAGGACCCCACAGTAATGAAGTAATCGTCACCTAAGATAAGAACAGCAATGGAAATGGGGACACCTGGCCCCAGGACCCCAAAGAAGAGATCTTGGGAGAAAACAAGAGTCGGCCAAGCTGCTGCTCTATTGTATTCATCTCACACTTCCCAATGGTTCTTTACTGAGTCCCCAGCAAGAAACCCAAAGCAAAGGAAAGAAAATTCTCACAACCCCCACGCATCATTTCTACCTCCAGCCTGGCTAGCTTGTACTCCCTGATTTTTATGAATGTTACTTTTTGACCCTGATCCCCTGACTCAGGATTTGGGGACCAGACATGGCCCAACTTTAGCTTATTTCTATTCGTCCCTCTTCCGGAACCCTGCCGCCTCTGCCGTGGCGGTCAGCTCGAAGCGGGGCTTGGCAAAATCTCACAGGGGAAAGATGATGAGATTTCAGTTGCTTCTTGTGTTTCAACCTCCTTTCTCATCTGGGGAGGGGGGTGGAGAAAGAGCCAGCCCACGTGGGTGCCTCGGAAAACAAGCCGAGATAAGAGCTTCTTGACAGACCCAGCTAGCAAGGCCCTCATTCACACTGCTTCAAAGACAAACACTTTCCGTTTGTCGATTTGTTTTAGGCCTTGCCGAATCTGCAACTCTGTGGCCTTGACTCTAAAAATAAATCTCCTGCAATAATGACAAGGCTGTTGCAAAGAGGAAGGCGCACACAGAAGGAAAGACGGCGAGAGCGGGCTGGAGAGAAACCAAATACCCAAACAGGAAGAAGGGATGTGGGGAAATTGCCCTGGCTCCTTCCTCCTGACCTCAGGCCAGGCCCACTGCAAAAGCCAGCAGCAGCACCCGCCGGCCCCAGGCGCCTTAGAACCTGACCTTGGAACAGGAAACTGTCCTATCTGGCCATTGTGACCCAGCTACTGTGGTCCCCGCACCAGCAGCATGGGCAGCACCTGCAAACCTTTCAGATATGCACATTCTCGGGCCCCGGCCCAGCCCTGCTGAATCCGAATCCACGTTTTAACCAGCTCCCAGGGCGATTCCTGTGCACCACAGTGTTGGAGTAGCAGGCAGAAGGCCCTGGTGTTTAAGCAGTAGCGTTGATGAGCCAGACCCTGGATTCTCCTACCTTCCACCAAACCAGAGATCAGCCCCTCCCCCCGGCCGAGGGGCTTCCTCAGGGGACTTTCTGTTGGAGAAAGGGACCTAGTGGCATCCAGCAAGGTTCCTCGTTGACCCAGCTCATTTTATTAGAATGCTGCCATTCCTCATCCAGCCCCCAGGATAATTAGGGATCGCTTGGCCCCGTCCCGTGGTCATTCAGCATTCACTTGGAGGCAGACTCATTACAGACCTAGTTACTCCCAGGGGTCTCTCTGGGATCCGTCATGTGGGTCCTTTCCCTCTCAGACTCTTGCTTTGTTTCACCTTCGCCGGCTCCTGGCCTGAAATGTTTCCCTGTCTCCTCATCTTTATGAAACTCTATTTCATGGCCTCCGTGCAAGGTTTTGATACACGGTAACACCCTCCCCCTTCATTTTCCCCTCCCCGTAGGGCTCACGGACATATTTCAACCCTCCTTACTGTTCAACCCAGTTCTCCAAAGAGACCGTCCTCTCCTTCTTTCTGCCTTGGCGGTCATAAACTCGGTTATTTAGTGTGGACTCTGGTTCCCCTTGCTCCTGTCCGGGCTGGGCAGGTGAGCAGCGGGGCCATTGTTTAGATGTTGAGCAGGTGACAAACAGTTATGGTTGCTCTTTGCTGGAATTCTAAATAGTGGCTGTCACTCGTCATTGACTATAAAATGTACAAATGTGAATGATAAGAAAGAACATAACTGCGCCCCATCTTATCAAATTTATTTTAGCTGTGCTTTAAAATCAATTTAATTTGTAAATTATTCATGGCATGTAGCAACTATTACAGACTTGTACTACCAAAACCTATGCTTGAAAGATCGTACTAACTTTTTCGAGACACTTTGTAGATGCTTTTTATCATTTTTTATTACGAAGGTAATGCGTATCTGTTTTGGGAAATGTGGATACTACAGATAAGCAAAAATAATTATTGTATTATTATCACCTCTAATTCTATGACCAAGAAATAATCACTGTTAACATTTCAGTATATATCCTTTCAGGGTTTTTTATTCTACACACCCACACACACACACACACACACACACACACACACACATACACTATATACATAACTCTCTCTGTGTCTCTTTTTTTAGGGTTATTGGATATGTACTAGCTTGTCTCCAAAGATGGCCACCATCAACTCCTTCCCCTGTGTTCTTGAGCCCCCAGATTCTAGAGCCAGCTCCTACCAACATTCCAGAACCAATTGTTCACATGTCCTTCCAATTCTGCTTTCGGTGGCATCATGTTAATAGCTTAAAATCAGCCTTGGTGGCAAATGCTACCAATCAAGGTTTTTTTGTTTTGTTTTGTTTTTTAGACATGGAGGGGCTAAACCTTGACGAGCATACCACTGTGGACGTATATGCCCATGGCCAACTTCATGGGCATACAGTCTAAGCAGGTACACAGGGCCCTGTGATCCGAATGGCCTCATTGTTTGGCTTAAGGCTCTGCTGTCACCACCTTGAAATTCTTGGTAATTTTATGTTTGAACTTGAACTTTGTAACTGAAGCCTGATGGGACAATGGAGCTTGTTCACGAGTAGAGTAGACACATGCAATATGTGTTTCCACCATTCCTTGTTGCCCTGTTACCATTAGTATTCGTGATGCCCCATGAGCACTAAATGCTGGTGAACTTGCATTGCTTGGAATTCAGCAAGACCCAAAGCAAATACAAAGTAAGGGTGTGTTGTCCACAACTAAGTAAGGGACCTGGTGCCCTAAGAGGCTATGCTTTCCATTTGAAACGGTCCTTGTTCCAAAGGCAGGAAGAAAGCAATGGTCTTGGAAGAAACACACATGACCAAGGGACGCCATCATATTCTTTCCTGCATTACATCCCTGTATTAACCAACCAGTTACGCTGAAAATGGGGACGTAGGAGGAATGGGGAACATAGAGCACTCGTAATTTCTTTCCTTTTCGGGCCTTCCTTACTCATCAGGAAGCAGAAGGTTGGCAGTGGGCACAATGTGCATACATTGAGAAGTCAAACAAAACAGCAGCATCTCCACTGTTCTGGTAAGAACGAAATATATATGGGGCACCTGGGCGGCTCGGTCAGTTAAACACCTGACTCTTAGTTTCAGCTCAGGTCATGATTGCACGGTTTGTGAGTTCAAGCCCCACGTTGGGGTCTCTCTTGTCAGCACAGAACCCTCTTCAGATCCTCTGTGCCCCTCTCTCTCTGCCCCTCCCCTGCTCTCTCTCTCTCTCATAAATAAATAAACATTTTTTAAAAAGAACAAAATATACATGTATGCACAAGCTATAAAACATGAATTGTGCAATTTCAGTGATTCTGCATAAGAGTTAAGTGCCCCTATACTTGCATTTAAAACTGACATTGCAGGGGTGCCTGGGTGGCTCAGCCAGATAAGCATCCAACTTCAACTCAGGTCATGATCTCACAGTTCATGGGATCGAGCCCTGCATCGGGCTCTGTGCTGACACCTCAGAGCCTGGAGCCTGCTTCTGATTCTGTGTCTCCCTCTCTCTCTGCCCCTCCCCCACTCATGCTCTGTTCTGTCTCAATAATAAATAAACATTAAAAAAATTTCAATAATAAAACTGACATTGTATGAATGGTAAATTCATGTTAATAACTTAACATTTTAATTGTCTTTACTTAGAACCACATTGAATAGCAAACAAAAAACACTATGACAGGTCAAGAGGGGCAGAAAGCTTTATATCTGAGCATCTTTAATGACACTGTTGTCCCGGCTTTGTGAGCAAGGGGCCCTGCGTTTTCATGTTCCACTGGGCCCCACGGATTGTAGAGCCAGCCCTGTGCACGCCACTCTTCCCTGAGTTGAGTCTCATGCTCCACCTCTTGAACCTAGCCTGGCCCGTGGCAGCTTTGACCAGTAGAATTCTGTAGAAGTGAGCTGTGTCGCTCCATCCTTCACCTTTAGGAAGACTGGTGATTTCTGCTTCCTGCCTCTTGGAGCCCTGACACCTGTTGGAAGGAGAGAGGTCATGTGCAAGAGCACTGGGGTACTAGCCACAGGAGTGAGGAAGTCACCATGAAGGTCTGGCTGGCTCGAGCCTTCAGAAGATTCCAACTCCAGCTGTTCTTCTCGGTGCAACCGCATGAGAGCCTCCAGGCAAAACCACCCAGCTGAGCCCTGTCCACCCACAGAACCGCGAGCGAGAATAAGCTGTTGTTTAATGCCACCAAACGTTGGGGTGGTTTGTTCTGCAAAAGAAATAACCACCACTGTATCCTCCCCCCTTTGATAACCTGTGTTTTGAGATATTTATGGAGAAAATGCTAGATTTTTTCATCCAGGAATTGGAATGCCAAGTAGCAAATATTAGGGCGAGAGGCAAACCGCCATTCGGGAGGCTGAGAATTGGGGACATACTAAAAACGCAGTTCACTGGGGTGCTCATTCAACTGAGTGTCCAACTCTTGATTTCAGCTCAGGTCATGATCTCACACGGTCCTTGGGTTCAAGCCCTGCGTCAGGCTCTGTGCTGACAGCATGGAACCTGCTTGGAATTCTCCCCCCCCACCCACCCTACCGCTCTCTCTGCCCCCTCCCCCACCTCTCTCTCTCAAAATAAATGAATGAATGAATGAATGAATAAACACTTTCTAATGCAACTCTTCTGACTCCAGCCCCTCCCCATTGGAATTCAGTAAGCCTGGGATGTGGCCAAACCCCCACATGATTCAGAGGAGGCTTTTGGTGTGCTGCAAGACCCAGAACACGACATCTCAGGATGTGCTCCATCGTGGCGATGGGTGGTTGTTTTCCAAGCCAGAAGATTCCACAGCCCTCCCATCACAGACCTTCCCTCGTCATACATTTGAGAAACAACAGAGAGAACGCATAAACTAGTCTTTGTACGTGCTAAGCAGAACTTTCAGGAAACACATCCAACCCTTACTGATTACTCCTAGGACCATGCGTGGGAGCTGAGAGAGAGAAAATGCCCATGTCTTGTCTGCCTGAGACCCTTCCTTTTGTTACCATTCCCAAAAGAGACATGGACAGCCCCCAAATGCCACTTGCTTTTCGTTCTTCAGAGGAGACTAAAAACAGTAAGAATGTTTTAGGTAGCCCTCCAGAAAGAAAAAAGGATATTACTAAAATTCAAATTTTAGTTCAATTATAATGTATGCGTCTGTATTCCCAGCTCCTGGCACGGTGCCCACCTCAAAGTGGGTTTTCATTTAAGTTATCAGTCCACGTGAAGCCTCAAACACAGCTATGAGCTTGATGTCCTGCAGACATCACTGGATGTGATTAGCCCTCAGTGGACCTAATCTGATCCTTGTAGGAACTGTCCTAAAGTGGACAGCATATCCTGGTGAAATAAATTCACTCAGAGCTTCCCAGAAATGTCAGAATCCCTTGGAAGCAGTTTCAATCTGGTGGCTTGCTGGGAGACTTTCATGGAGCCTAGTTTGGTGAGGATCACCCACTTACAGATGGTAAGGGATGGGCGGCGCTCCCTGGATCTTGAGGCGTGGCCACAGGGAATGCGTGGGACCACAGACCTGGACACAAGGACAAATGGGCATCTGAGTGGCCAGCAGACAGGTGAGCCTGTGACCTTCAAGGTGATTGGTATGAATGCTGTTCAACCTCATCTTAATCATCTATAAAAAGGCAAACAGTACATAGTATGTAAGGTTTTCCGAGCATTCAGAAGGTGCATACACAAAGCATCTTGCTCAATGCCTGACAGATAATAGTTCCTCCCAAAAATATCATCTCCTATTTCCTTTCTTTGAACTGTCACTACCCCGGATGAGTCTCTCAGGCTTCAGCTTGCCCTGAAGATACAGTAGTGTTTGTTATAAAGGAAGCTCAGAATGGGTGGTGTATCAGTCAGCTTTTGCTGTGTAATGAGCTGCCTCCAACTTGGTAGCTTAAAGCATTACTTATTTCAGTTGGGCTCCACTGGACAGCATTGCTTCTGGCTGTTATCTATCTGGCCATGGCTCCTCAATGCAGATTGGGGTCAAGTCTGACTCTGGGTCATACGTGCCTGGGTGGGCCAGTCAGTTAAGTGTCCAACTCTTGATTTTGGCTCAGGTCATGATCTCACAGTGGTTCATGGGATCAAGCCCCACATCAGGCTCCGTGCTGACAGCAGGGAGCCTGCTTTGGGATCCTCTCTCTCTCTCTCTCTCTCTCTCTCTCTCTCTGCCTCTCCCTTTGCTCGCATGCACAGTCTGTCTCTCCCTCTCTCTCAAAATAAACAAATGAACATTAGAAAAAAAGTCTAAGTGGAGGGCCAGCATCCACCAGGGGAAAGCACTTCTCTTGGCAACGACAGAGGGCACACCTGACCATGTCACTACATCTCTAGAAGGACAGAAGGAGACGCTGGTAGAAGGGCAGCCTAGAAGCTGGGGCCACCTGGCGGAAGCTGCAAGCACAGGGTATCAGAGGAAATTAAAGCCTAGGAAGAGACCCAGCAGTGGCCGGGATGCTGTACAACACAGAGAACGGGGAAGAAGTACCCTGACTTCTTCCCTCTTCCTGCTCTGGGACTTCCATCACTTTTTCCCACTGGCCACACCCACCAGGAAGCCAGAGCCTAAGGGAGCAGGGAAGTACATCTGCCCCGGAGACAGAGCAGCGTAGAAAACGAAAGGATGGGCTTGGGAGGAAACAGTCAAATGAGACAGCATCTACCTGGCGGGACTCGTGCTGCCCGAGCACTGTAGCAGTCACCACCTTCACTACCGGTGCCCCACCAAAGTCCTCCCAGAGATGCCTGTGGCTCTGCCTGAGGGCATTTCCTGCTCGCAGAGCTAACTTGGGCTTTGTGCTGGATGGCATTGAGGGGCTTTGGGGTTGGCCTTCCTGGGGGTGGCCCTCAAACAATGACAGACAGGAGTTGGTGGCTAATACTCCAGCGTCTTTGTCCCGTGAGCGTGCTCTATGTTGTCTCTTGGAGGTCTTGGGCTGGGACTGAGCCCTGACTGCCCACGGTGCTGACTCGCTTGTTTTCACATTAGGTGTTGACATCCCTTCCTTCCCTCTCGTCCCAATCCTGTCCCAAATCAACTCTTTCATCCAACCTAAGACAGACACCCCAACACAAGTCACCTCCAGCACGGTGCCTTCTCAACACCTTGCCTTAGTGGCAGAGAGAGAACAAACTCTGGAACCAGGGGTCATGGCCCAAGACTGGGCACCGCTGTATTGGTCCCTAGGACCCAGAAACTGCCACCCCCACCCCTGCGCCTTGGTTGGCTCCTCTCTGCCACGTGCAAGACAGCTTCTTTTCCGTTCCTTTCTTGGGAGGAAGACCAGAGCATGTGACACTCAGGACCCTCTCCAGCAAAAGTCAGGGGCAGACTTGTGCGTGGAACCTTCTCCCAGAATCCCTCCACTAACCCCACTCCCATGCCCCCTCTTCTGCCCCCAGCACCCCCCCCAAATGGCCACCCCCTCCTCAGAAGGAAGTGAGTTAAGAGCCGTGTTACCAAGGAACTGCCACACTAGCCACCAAAGTGACTGCTCGTTATTTGAACACTTTCTTCTATTTGACTGAATACAGGAAAAATGTCACAAATAGAATATTCATCATTCCCCTCGCGCGCCTTTTCTTTCCCTGCTGTCATGTACGAATCCTGGCTTCAGGTTCATTTGGTATGTTGAGTGCGTGCCCGGGGAGAGCCTGTCGCTGAAAAGCCTTGCCCACACGCTCCGTGCCATGACAGCCCTCCCTCCCCACTGGTGACACCCCACCAGACAAACGCCACTCACACTGACCCCTCGAGGGTAGGACAACGTCTGCCTGAGCGGAGGGGCCTTCCGCTCCACGCGGAGGGAACATAAAGGACCCGAGGAGCCTTCACAACCAGTTAGCGATTCTCGGCATGTCACTTTTACAGACACCTCAGCTTCCAGAGCTTTTATCCTCAGGTGCTTCTTAGAAGACGCAGGATGGCATCCCCGCCCCACTTCAAACACCGTCTGTTTCGAGATCCTCAGAGGGGCTAACGCCGCCTGCCAATTTCTCAGCTACAGAGTCATCAGCGCCGAGCGTCTCTCCCTGCCTCTTTCCCATCAGCACCAGAGCCGGTCTCCCCAGCCCGGTCCTCCTCCGCCAGACCCTGCCCTCCAGCCTGCCCTGTCCGGCTACAGGCCACACATTCAAGGACTGGAAAATCCAAGTACCTATTATTGCACTGACAATTAGATACTATGTTCCACTATAGTAACGCATGCGGCAAACTGGTAGCTTTTTCTCTCCTGTAATATCGGTCCAGAGGCAAGCCATCTGGGGCAAGTAGGGAAAGTCCACGAGGACACTGAGGACCCAGCCCCTCTCTCCTTCTCATGACGGTCACCATCGCCCTGTGCTCTTAAGGCAGCCACCAAAACGCCAGCCATCACATAAGAATTCCAGGCAGGATACAGAGGAAAGGCAAATGGCAGGGGGCTCCCAAGCTGATCAGCCTCTCTTCTAAGGAGCATTCCAGAAGTCCCACCCAAGAACTCGAGCTTGTGTCTTGTTGACCAGTAGCTAGCTGCAAGGGAGGCTGGGAAATCTAAGTTTTTCGCTGGGTCTGTTTCCATTGTGCATAAAATTGGAGTTCTTTTAGTGTTATGGGCTTTGCTGTCACACCTCCCTGCAACTCACGTCAAAGTCCGACCCCTAGGACCTCAGAATGGGACGGTATTTGGAGCTAGTGTACAAAACAAGTCATTAAGTTAAAATGAAGTCATTAGAGGGGCACCTGGGTGGTGGCTCCGTCAGTTAAGCATCCGACTTTCAGCTCAGATCATGAACTCATGGTTCATGGGTTCAAGCCCTGTGTCAGGCTCTGTGCTGTCAGCACAGAGCCAACTTGGGATTCTCCATCTCCATCTCTCTCTGCCTCTCTCTCAAAATAAATAAACTTTTAAAAAAGGAGGTCATTAGAACGTGCCCTCATCCCACATGACTGGTGTCCTTCTAAGAAGACATTGGGACACAGACGCACACAGGGGGAAGACCAGGTGAGGACACAAGGAGAAGGCAGCCATATGCAAGCCAGGGAGAGAGGCCTCAGGAGGCTGCTTAAGCCCCCTCTGCCCCCCTGCACCCCCCACGCCCCCAGCGCCCCCCCATCTGTGATGTTTTGTTATGGGGGCCTGAGCAGAATGCGATGGAGAGTAAGGAAGAAGAGAAGAGGGGCGCCTGGGTGGCTCAGTCGGGTGAGCATCCGACTTCGGCTCAGGTCATGATCTCACAGTTAGTGGGTTCGAACCCCACATTGGGCTCTGTGCTGACAGCTCAGAGCCTGGAGCTGCTTCTGATTCTGTGTTTCCCCCTCTTTCTGCCCCTCCCCCACTCATGCTCTGTTTCTCTCTGTCTGAATAATAAATAAACATGTATTTTAAAAAAAAAGAGAGAGAAGAATAGCCATGCATAGACAGTCAGCAGGACCTGGCACATTTGGGAAACGCTTGTCTCTATTACTTGAGCTTTTTTAAGCAATTTTTTTTAAGTATCTTAACATACTTTTTAAAAGATCCTTTTTTAAGGTACTTTGTATCAAGTGCTATCTGAAGGGCCTACGCCCTCCCCAGCCTGCCCAGGACCGGCCCTTCTCCAACCTCCATTTCTCTCTTGTCTCTGCCTGATTCTCCTCCCTGGAAATGCGTGCGTAAAAGCTGTGGCCTCTCTGTAATGATGTGAGGAGTACGGAAATAGCCCTCCCTCCCCTTCCACTGGCCATAAATAGCCTGACGGTCTAAAGTCGGGGCTTCTTTCCTCTAGTTAATCCATTACCTCCTAGGAAAGCACAAATTAAATAGCAAATGATCTGGCTCTGGTGGGCCCAGCTTGAGATGGGGAAGGACACGGGGCGGGGGCCGGGGAGTGGGGGGTGGCTGGGAGGCGGGACCAAAGACTCAGAGGCCACAACAAGGGCCTAGAAGGCACGGTGGGGCTGCTAAGGGCAGAAGGGGTTTCTCAAAACCGCTGAGCCCATCCTCCTTTGCTAAAAAAGGCATGAGGAGGGGTTCTGGGGTTCAGGGGTCAAGATTGTCCCCCGAGAATACCTTGTCTTTAGGCTCCATCTCAATTTCTGATGAAACTACATTCAGACACCATGTTCCTGGCCGTTCCCTCTACCCCCTGTCTCCCTCCCACAAGACAGCAAACAGGTGGTTGAATTGGGGTGTCCTGCCTCCCCCGTGCACCATGACATGGGCTCCCTCACAAGGGACGCCATCCACGTGCGATAGCTGGTCTTTGCCAGGTTTGCCAGTTCTCTGCCTTCGTCTTCTGTCAACCTGCTCGCTTTCTGCTCCAGCGAAGAACCCCTCGAATAATTCTTTCAGAAAGCATCAAACTTCCCAAGTCCCTTTCACATCCAATAACATCTTTCATTTCCCCTCACACTCAAGCACACATTGGCCAGTGTGTGGCATGTCACCTACCTTGTCAAACTCGGCTCTGTACTGCCGGGGCTGGGAGACTGCCGACATTTCCCAGGTGCCTTTCTGGTAGGTTCTTCCCACAGGAGGCAGCAGGTGGAGGTCCAAGGCAAGAGAAAGGGAAAACCTTCCTGCTCCTGGCTCCAATGGCATCTGGCCACTGGGGTCTCTTTCCCTGGTTGGACCCTGACTGATACACATACAGAATTCAAATCTCAAAGGAATCTTCCTTCAGAATTTTGAAGACACTGCACCTTGGTCTTCGGCTTTCCGGCCGACATGTTTAATGTCAGATTCCTATGTTTTATCTTTCGGAAGGTTTGGACGTTTTTTCTTTTTAATTACCTTTGGAGTTCAAAATGGTGATGCCCTTAGAGAGGAGTCTTTTAGAAGTCTTCCTGTTTGGCACTCGCTCTGCTCTTTTAATATCAAGATTGAAGGTTCCCCTCCAGCTCTGGAAACTGCTTATTCTCGTATTACTTTGATAATTTCCTCTCCTATGGGCTGTCTGTTCTTTGCTTCTGAAAACTCCTATTAGGTCGATATTTGAATTTCAGCTCTGGATCTGTGTCTCTTAATTTTTCTCTTGTGCCTTAAATATATATGTGTGTATATATATATATATATATAGATATATGGGGCACCTGGGTGACTCAGTCAGTTGAGCATCTGACCTTGGCTCAGGTCATAATCTTGCAGTTCGTGAGTTCAAGCCCCATACCAGGCTCTGGTGCTGACAGCTCAGAGCCTGGAGCCTGCTTCAGACTCAATGTCTCCCTCTCTCTGCCCCTCCCCCGCTCATACTCTGTCTTCTCAAAAATAAATAAACGTTAAAAAATAATACTAAAATTAAAAATAAATATATCTTGTCTTTCTGTATTCTTTGAGAGACTCCTTGGGCCCAGCTACGAACGCAATCTTCAGCCATGGTGGTCGGCCACTCCATCCAAGGATCTGATTTCATTCCAAGAAGTCTGACATATTCTTTTGACAGTAATCAGTTCTTGATTTATGGATAGCGCTTCTACTTAATTTAAATATCTCTCTGTACCCTGGGAGAAATCTGTGGGGATTATTTCTCTTGTTGTTTAGTTTGGTGCCTCTCTTTCACAATGTTGGTTTTCCTCGTATATGTTTGATAATTCTTTACTCTCTGTTCCTATCAGAGATGAAGGTCCAAGGTCGTCTACAGTGGAGGCTGGCGTGCATTTCCTAAACTCCAGAGAAAAAATGTCTGTTCTCATGACCATGAAAGCCAGTTCCGGCTGTAGAATGCACATGACTATTGGGGTGAGGAAGGCCTTGGATGGCCTTTCTTCGTTGACATTTGCGAGCTTGTTATCCAAGCAGGAGGACTCCCTTCCCTAATGGCCATAGCTATGGGGTCATGCCCTTCTCTCCATGCCTTTTCCTCTTTCTCAGGGGACAGACCCCCACATTGGAGAGTTATTCTCATGGCTTTGGCCTGGGAGTAAGTATCAGGAGCCAGCTTTCTGAGAGCTGGGGTCTAGAGCACAGCCCTGAACTTAAAACCTCACCAACACGCCCACAACCTACACTCCCTCCTCCAGCCCTTGCTACCTCTGGTCTTGGAACTCTTCCAGAGTTCTCCAAAAACTCACGTTTGAGCGAGAGAGAGAGAGAGAGAGAGAGAGAGAACGTGAGAGAGAGAGAGCTCTTTTGCTTGTATAGAATTTGGGGATCTTCAGCACCACTGTGAGGATCCTACCCACCTCACATATTTCCAAAATTTCTGGCCAGCTGATGACAACTTTCTCAGCTTCCCAGCTAGCCTTTTGGTTTCACCACATAACATCTTGGTATGAAAATTCTCATGTATATACAAAAGTAAATAAAATGTCACAACGAGCATTACACTGAATGAAACAAGCCAGTCACGGGAAGACAAATAGGGAGCTGGTGTTTAATGGGTAACAGAGTTGCAAGATGAAAAGAATTCCGGAGTTTGGTTACACACAATGTGAATATACTTAACACTGCTGAGATGTCCGCTCAAAAGTGTCTCCAATGGTAGGGACACCTGGGTTACTCAGTTGGTTAAGCCTCCAACTCTTTAGTTTGGCTCAGGTCACAATCTCATGGCTTATGAGTTTGGGCCCCAAGTAGGGCTTTGTGCTGACAGGGTGGAGCCTGCTTGGGATTCGCTCTTTCTCCCCTTCTCTCCCCCTCCCCCATGCTCTCTCCTTCATGCTCTCTCTCTCTCAAAATTAAACTTTAAAAATGGTTCAGATAGTAAATTTCATATTATGTGTATTTTATCACCATTAAAATTTAAAAAAAAAACTTTTTTAATGTTTATTTATTTTTGAAAGAGAGAGAGAGACAGAACGTGAGCAGGGGAGGAGCAGAGACAGAAGGAGACACAGAATCAGAAGCATGCTCCAGGCTCTGAGCTGTCAGCACAGAGCCCAATGTGGGGCTCGAACCCACAAACTGTGAGAACATGACCTGAGCTGAGGTCGGATGGACGCTCAACCGTCTGAGCCATTCAGGCGTCCCTATCATTAAGCTTTTTTTAAAAAAGTAAAAGTCATAATGAGTCTCGAGACATCAATAAGGCTTTGGAAACAAACAAACAAATGTAAAAATCAATGTTTGGAGAACGAAGGCTACCGACTGAAGTATTTTCTCTGAGCTGTTTCTACGGCCGTCTTCGGGGCTGGCGATTGTCACCCAGCAGGTCAGGGAGAACAGTGCCTTCCTCCTCCTGTTTGAGTCATGGAGAGTCATGGTTTTGGCTGAGCCAAATCACAGAGAGGAGTCCCTCCCAGGGAGAGGGTGAACAGGAAGGGAAGGGAAGGGACCTGCGCTCCAGCCTCCGGTGGTGGCCGCGGGTCCCAGGCCACACTCCTCACCTGACGGAAAGCCTACCTATAAGCAAAGCTCAGATCAATAGAAGTCCCTCATTAGTAGGCACTCACTCCTATAACTGATTTGCTCCAAGGCCTTAATAGTGATCTTACAACTGGAAATTCAGACCTTGACTGGATACTTGATTGGATTAAGGAATTCTTTGATTTGATTATTAATTTTTAGGTATTGATCACCTAAACTGTCAATCATCTAAAGGTTACTGTGGTTTCATCCTCTTTCCAAGATACCAAAATGGTGACAGGTGAGATGCTTGGATGGTGCCCGGGGTTGGCTTCAGAATCACAAAGAAGGTCGGGTATAGCCCTGTATGTTCACCCAAAGATGCATACTAGAATATTCACAGTAGCTATTCTTAATGACCTCAAACTGTCGCTACCCAATGGCCAAATAAAGGAATCGATAGGGTGCCTGGGTGGCTCAGTCGATTAAGCGTCCGACTTTGGCTCAGGTCACGATCTCACAGTTCGTGAGATCGGGCCACGCGTCAGGCTCTGTACAGACAGGTCAGAGCCTGGAGCCTGCTTCAGACTCCGTGTCTCCCTCTCTCTCTGCCCCTCCCCCGCTTGTTCTCTCTCTCTCTCTCTCTCTCTCTCTCTCTCTCTCTCTCTCTCTCTCCAAAATAAATAAAACATTAAAAAAAAAAGGGAATGGCTAACCCATGGCACATCCACACAAAGAAATACCGACTCACCAACAAAAAGAAATGAACTACTTGTAAATGAATCTCACCACATAATAGTGAGCATCAGAAGCTAGACTCAAGACTCCATACTGTCCAACTCCATTTATGTCAAGGTCAAAACCAGGCAAAACTCATCAATGACATTAAAAGTCAGGAGAGCAGTGACTGGAGGGAAGAAGAAGGGGCAGAGGGCGGTTTCAGGGGGGTGGGGGGAGGGGTAGCCATATTCAGTTTCTTGTTCTTTGTGCCGGTTACACAGGTGTGTCCAATGTACAAAAATGTGCTCAGTGTTTACTCATGCTCTGCACACTTTTTCGTGTATATATTAGACTAAAATATTAAGAATCATAATCACACAGGAAACACGTTCAGACAGGGCAAGATCAGCCATGGGTTGATGGCTGTTGCGGCTGTGTGAGGGGTACATGGGGGATCTTTATACTATTTAATCTACTTTCAGGGGTGTTCAAAACTCTCCATAATCGAATAACTTTTTAAGTGACCTTATTTTTTTTAAATACATGCTTTTCCCACGAGGCAAGGAGGGTTTGATCATTGCTTTTAGTTGGAAGATAGAAAAAATGTATCCCAGTTTGACGCCCTGTGCTGCTTTCTGTTCCGGTAAGGGTATATTTCCTAGTCACGCCAACTGTCCGACTCAAAGACCCTCAATCCCTCTCTCATCGCCTCCTCAGTTGCCCTCCGCATCCCCACGAAATGAGCCTATGTATTCAGGGACAGACACAGTCACAAGAAAGCTGTCCAAAGCTTCCATTAGCCGCCACGCATCTTTATTGATTTATATCTGCCTTGTTCCAAAGATGTCTTTAAGGTTTGCAAAGATGCATGTGATAGAACAGCAGAAAATAAATTACAAGTAAATAAGAACAAATGAAATAAAGGGGAAACAAGGTTAGGAAAGGAAGGTGGAGCCAGGAACGAAGTGACCACACAAAATATATGCCGCGAAACCCTCTATGCTCGCGAGAAGTGGAGAACAAGTTTGAGGCTGAGCTTCCTGGCCACTCATGTGAGAAAGGAAACCTGATCACACTGTGATTTATCACACTGAGGACAGAAAAAGTCAAGTCAAGAAAAGCACAACGATTTCCAACACACAGGTCAAGTAGGCAGGTTTTTGGAGGGCGTGGATGGCTCAGTCATTAAGCATCTGATGCTTGATCTCAGCTCAGGTCATGATCTCATGGTTTAGGGGATCAAGCCCCACATCAGGCTCTACACTGACATCACGAAGCCTGGTTGGAATTCGCTGACATCACAGAGCCCGGCTGGAATTCTCTTTCTCCTCTCTTTTTCTGACCCTCACCTACTCGTGCGCTCTCTCTCTCTCTCTCTCTCTTAAAGCACATAAACATTTTTTTAAATGAAGGCCAGTTTTCACCATGGATTATCATAAATATAGTATTATGAACAACATCTTCCCCTTCCCCACAACACAAGACTTTCTTAGTCACATACATACTATGATAAGGCGATGATGTGAATCACTTATACCTCTCCACAGCTGTGGGGACTTTCATAACTTCCTTTGAAATAGACTAGTGAAGAATCTTTAGATGCCATTCAAGGAAAATCATTCTGTGTGGACCAAGAGAAACCTTGACACTGGAGTGACTCCCAGCAGGACAGACTGGAGTATCCAAGGTAAAGATTCATACCCTATAGCCATCCACCAGGATTAAGAGGATTCAGCATTCTTTGGCGCTGTGGGCAAAAGTGTGTGCGCGTGTGCTTTTCTCCAAGGAGGGGATCTGTAGTTTTCATTAGATTCTCAAAGGTGTCAGCAAACCCAAAGAGTGTCAGGAACACCCACCTGGAAGAAAGGAGACGGCACAGGCTTTGAGGCTTGTCCAGGGGGGCGCCCAGGTGGCTCAGTCGGTTAAGCATCTGACTTCAGCCCAAGTCATGATCTCATGGTTCGTGGATTCGAGCCCCGTGTCAGGTTCCATGCTGACAGAGCCGCACCTGCTTAGGATTCTGTCTCCCTCCCTCTGTGCCCCTCTCCCACCCTGTCTCTCAAAAATAGATAGATAATATAAATGTTACAACAACAACAAAAGCTTGTCCAGGGACACCTGGATGGCTGAGTCGGTTGAGCTTTTGACTCTAGATTTCTGCTCAGGTCGTTATCTCACAGTTCATGAGATTGAGCCCCACATTGGGCTCCATGCTGATCGTGGAGTAGGCTTGGGATTCTCTCTCTCCCTCTCTCTGCCCCTCCCCTGCTTGTACTCTCTCTCTCTCTCTCTCTCTCTCTCTCTCTCTCTCCCCCTCTCTCTCTCTCTGTCTCTCTCTCTCTCTCTCTCCCTCTCTCTCTCTGTGTTTCAAAATAAATAAACGTAAAATAAAAACCTGTGTCCATAATCGTTGCCAAGGGAGGGCTGGAAATGCAGGTGTCACAGTGAATGGAACTGGGGGCAGGACAGGCGTCCTCCTGTGAAACAGAGCTGATTAGAACCACGTCCAAGTAGAACCAGAAGATGCCCCTGCCCCTGGCAGAGACTGGCAGGGGCTGGGGGTGGGGGGAGCTCAGGGGCAGGGCAACTTTGAGATGAGGGAGTGATCCAGATGCCACGGTGGTTCTGGGCCATCAAGCAGGGCTGCAGTAATCTCTATCCAGAGCATTCTTTCCAATTTAACATAATTATAACGAAACACCCACCTAAATCATTTTTTAAAAAATGTCTTTAATCTTGGGTCGTGCAGCTTCCTAATGAATCCTCCAAGCTCAACTAGTGCCAACTGTGCTCCAAGGTGACCCAGGTGATTAGTGCCCGGGTGATAAGCCAAGCACCAGGTACAAACTGCGGAATCCCTACCACAAACAATGGCTTTGGATCCAGGACAATGAAACTCGAGTTCTTTCTGCCACTAATGAGATGGGAGTTGTTGATGAAAACCATTGCCGGGTGTCATTACTGATAATAACAATAGCTAATATTTAGTAAGCATTTATTAAATGCCAAGCATTGTATTTTCTCATGTGATACTCACAACAGCACTCTGGGTGGGGGGCTGGGTCATCATTCCCATTTACAGATGGGATCCAAGTTTCAAAGGGGGTGCGATTTGCACAAAGTCAAATTGTAACCCACGACTTGTCTGACTTACCTGCTTTGGCCTTCAACCACCACGTTGTGGTCCAGCAGCATTTGTGGATACAAAACCTTCAGCTCACCAACCGGGGTATGGAATGGGTGAAGAGTGACTTTCAACGTTTGGGCAGGGGGGTTGGGGGGAGGGAGGCAGTAGTAGGAATAAGGAACGTCCTGCTAATCCCCATGAAAATTCGGAGTTGGGAAGAGATGTATACAACGGGCGCTCACAAGTTGATACAAACCAATCCGGAGGAAGCGGGGAGAGGGGATGGAAGTGAGGGAAGGATTCAAGATGCCATGCTTGCCCCAGTGAAAGTAGGTTCCCCGCTCTTACCGAACACTACCCTGTTATTGGCTTCCTTCCTGCCTCACCTTCAGGCTCCGCTGGCTTATTTCTCAATGCAAAGAATCTGATCCATGTGGACTGCAGCTCTGAAGGAGGGAAGGAGCACAGTCAATGAAATGAGAGCTTTCCCCACAGATGGGACACCATCTCCAAGCCCGTGCCTCCCTTCATGGCCCAGAAAGGTGAGGTTCTGTCATTCTCCATTTTGCTCTCAAATGTTCACAAAATGGCAACATGGTGGAAGTGGAGGACTCCAAGGGACAGAACCAACGAAGCCATTTGCTGACCAGTTGGAAGAATCTTGGCCAGCAGGGACAAACCTTCTAGGCCTTTTTGGGGGGAGGGGAGATGGAGGGGTGTTTTTATTTAATATTTAGTTGGAGAAAAGTCCTCAAGTTCTGTGAATTATTGAACCAAGAAGACAAATTTCAAAAGGAATCTACTTCCAGAAGGAGCATGAAAGGCACTGGGAGAGGCGCCAGGTTGGCTCAGCCAGTGGCACATGCTGACTCTCCGTCTCCGGGTCGCAAGTTCGAGCCCCACATTGGGGATACAGGCTACTTTTAAAAAGGGAGGTGGGGAGGGGCGCCTGGGGGCTCAGTTGGTTAAGGGCTGACTTCAGCTCAGGTCATGACGTTGCAGTTTGTGGGTTCGAGCCCCTCATCGAGCTCTGTACTGACAGCTCAGAGCCTGGAGCCTGCTTCCCATTCTGTGTCTCCCTCTCCCTCTGTCCTTCCCCCACTCATGCTCTGTTTCTCTGTCTCAATAATAAATAAAAACATAAAAATATTTTTTTAAAAAAGGAGGGGGGAAAGAAAGGCACTGGGAAAGAGAGGGGGAAACACTGACAATAAAAAAATTAGATCCCAATTTAAATCAAACCTGTAAATCTAGGGAAAGGAGGAGGTGGCTTTATTTTTTTCTTGAGGTATAATTGACACCCAATTTTATGTGTATTTCAGGCACTGGGTGGTTTTATTTTTTCATTTAAAACACAAACCCTTTGTGGCTGGAAGCAAGTATTCGTTCACAAGAGAGCAGATGGGACCTTTCTGGAGCTACCCAGACAGCCTGGCCTTCTCACTGAGTTCTAATTGGCTGAACCCAACAGCAGTGGGAACACACATTGGGGGGGGGGAACGCCATATATAAAAAGTTACAGGACAGTTCATCTACCTCAAGTGCCTTACGGCGCACTCCTCTTGAATTTTAACGACCAGAGTTACGACTGAGCAATTAACCTCACACGCAGTAGCCCTCCACCCAAGACAGCTTACAGACAAAAGGCAGAGATGATTCGCTCTCTGCTGTCAACAGCCGACCCCCCACCCTCCTCCTCCTCCTCTTCCTCCTCTTCCTCCCGGGCAGAAGTAAACGGCTTTTCTTTTCATACCAGGATCTCCAAAAAAGGAAGGGCCCCCCCCCCCCCCCCGCAAGGGAACCACAGTATAACCTATTGTTTAAAAAAAAAAAGGCAAAACATCCTGTTTCATTCAAATGTACTGTAATGTTAAACCTTCGGAGGACATGTGGTAAAAAAAAAAAAAATCCCTTTAAAAATCCCAAAGGCCCAAAGCAGGTTTTAAGCTGTTTTAAGAGCGGTCGCTACTTCACAGCAATAATTAGCTACTCAATGCAAAAATCACTGGACTATCCAAGCTGGCACAGCAGTGGGGAACGGGTTACTGGAGAGAAGTTAAGAAGATGGTTTCTGAGGAAATCCTTCTGCTCTCTGGAAGGCAGGTTTGGGGGGGGGGGGGGCGGGGCAGGTATGCAAGATTTTGGAAAAGGGTAGCATTGTGCCAATCTCCCTTACCCCTGGCCCAGCACCGCCCCTTCTGACCAAAGCAGAGAAAAGGAAGTGGAGACAGCGTGCAGCTGACAAAGCATCTAGAAACTGAGTTCAACTGTTGCTTTTTTAAATCAGAAGTGACAAAGGGGTGCTTAGATGGCTCAGTTGCTTAAGTGGCTCTTGATTTCAACCCCCGGTCATGATGTCACCATTCATGAGTTCAAGCCCCGCGTCGGGCAGCTTTGCGATGACAGTCTGAAACCTGCTTGGGATTCTCTTTCTCTCTCTCTCTGCCTTTACCCTGCTTAATCTCTCTCTCTCAAAATAAACAAATAAAACTATAATTAATAAATAAATAAAATAGAGGTGACAAGGTTATGAGATGGTCTCATTTTAAAACTTTTTAATGTTTTTATTTGTATTTGAGAGAAAGAGACAGAGTGCAAGCGGGGGAGGGACAGAGAGAGAGGGAGACACAGACACTTGTCCTGCTTGATCTTGTCCCTCCTGGTGAAGCACTGCCAGAGACCGCTAGGTGGGGGGTTACTTAAATCATTCATGTGATTGTTTGAATGAAAAGTTCACTCTGTAGGAAAATCAATAGTGGCTACATTGTGTCCTAATTTTGTCTAGGTGTGAGTTAAATCCATTCTCTTAGACCCCTGCTGCCCGTGGTGGGGGCCCAGTCGGTGGGGATGGCACTCTTGAGGGCCAAACCTGAGGAGCAAGTGTTGCAAAATTAAACCAGATGAGGGGCGCCTGGGTGGCTCAGTCGTTTAAGCGTCCAACTTTGGCTCAGGTCATGATCTCATGGTCCATGGGTTTGAGCCCCACATCAGGCTCTGTGCTGATAGCTTGGAGCTATCGAATTCTGTGTCTCCCTCTCTCTCTGCCCCTCCCCCGTTCAAGCTCTGTCTCTGTCTCTCTTTCTCTCTCTCTCTCAAAAATAAATAAATGTTAAAAATATTTTAAAAAATTAAACCTGATGAGAATGAGTCATATCACCACACAGAATAGGCCCTATGGGCATGCGACCAGTGTAGTCACACAAGGCCTGGGGCTCAGAAGGATCTGGTCCTTGGGGTATAACACTCCATGGTGGCCATTTTGAAATCCCGAATGATTTCATCTTTGGACTTGGGTGGTGTCAGTGAAATCTAACGGGACTAGAGCGTGAGTTGGAGACTTGGAGCGTCAGCCCACACCCAGTCGCACTTCATGCCGATCCACCTGACCACCACGCTGCTACTAAACACCCCTGGTGGGAAGGTCAGGGTGAGATGAGCAGTGTCCAGATGTCCAGCAAACCAACCAGGCCAGGACAAGCCCTTCACCCGCTGCCATCCAGGTGCCTAGCCCAGCGGGGAGGCAGCCGTCACTTCTGTCTTCCCGTGGGAAGGGGACACTGATTTCTCTGCCTGCAGCAAAGTCCCAGCATGTCGGTCTGGCTAGAGAGACAGGGAAAGTGGTAGCTGGTAGCCTGAAAGGGTAGAATGTTGAGGTCTGTCCCCCAGGCACCTGTGAGGGTCGACACTTACCCCAGGAGCATCCCTGTCCCCAAGGGAATATGACATTAAGTAGCAAACAACACGACTGCAGAAGAAAGAAGAAAGTTTTCTATTTCAGTATTTTCTGTAAAAAGAAGAAGGAGGAGGAGGAGGAGAAGGAGAAGAAGAAAAATGTTTATTTATTTTGAGAGAGAGAGAGAGAGAGAGAATCCCAAGCAGGCTCCACTCTCAGTGTGGAGCCTGATGCGGGGGGGCCCCACCTCACAACTGAGAACATGACCTGAACTGAAATCAAGAGTGGGACCCTTAACCGACTGAGCCACCCAGATGCCCCTGCTTTAGTACCTTTTTAATGGGACTTTTTCTCTTGTATTTGGAATAAGGGACCCTGAATTTTCATTCTGTCCTGGGTCACCCCAAGTTACGTAGCTAGCCGGTCACCATGTTTAACCCATGTTTTGGTCCCAAGGGCTAATGAAGATACCAGATTGCCACCCCCTCCCCCACTGACTTTCATTATTTGCATTGGGCCGCCCTTGGGGGGCAAGTGAGGCTCGCTCAGCCTGAGCCCTGACCTTCCCCATCCAGAGCCAGGGCTGGGTGCCCCAGGCAGGGTACCTGTCCAGGAGTGAGCAGTTGATGCTTAACACAGGTTCTCTGGGCCTGGTAGTCCTATTTTTTCCCCTTCCCCTCCCCATGGTCCTCTGTTAAGTTTCTCCTGTTCCACTTACAAGTGAAAACATATGGTATCTGCTCTTCTCTGCCTGACTTATTTTGCTTAGCATGACACCCTCGCGGTCCATCCACATTGCCACGAATGGCCATATTTCATTCTTTCTCATTGCCATAGAGTATTCCATTGTATAGATAAACCACATCTTCTCAATGCATTCATCAGTTGATGGACATTTAGGCTCTTTCCATGATTTGGCTATTGTTGAAAGTGCCGCTATGAACATTGGGGTACATGTGCCCCTATGCATCAGCACTTCTGTATCCCTTGGGTAGATCCCCAGCAGTACTATTGCTGGGTCATAGGGGAGTTCTATGGAACTGGCATTTCTAACAAGCGCCCAGGTGATGCCTGCCTGGCGTCGACCCCCTGGGCTTCACCCTGATGAAGAGGGTGCTAGGTAGAAAGCGGTGACTTAATAGGAGGCCCTAGAGATGGGGGTTATAAAAATCTCCCTCCCGTGAAGAAGCCATTTGTGAAGCATGAGAGGCAGGAGCCTGGTAGTAAAAGGCGACTGAGCTATGACATGCCACCTGCTTAATTAGAAATGCAGACAAGGAGAAGGAGCCAGGTTGATCAGCCCTGGGTGGTCACCTTGAGGGCTGTCTGAGGAGGAAGCAGAGAGCAGGGAACCTCCGTCTCTGGAGACCGAAGGTCGCTTGGGCTTGGTCTAATCTACTCCAAGGGCACGTCAGCAGCCTGCGCATGGCTTCTGAGCTCTCTTGGTAAGCTCGTTCCTGTGTTTTTCTACCTTCTCATTCACCCTCATCCACTTGTGGGCCACAGCCCCTTCCTCGGGCTAAAACAGGGAGCTGTGCTCGGTAAGCAAACTCCAGTTACTCGTAACAAGACTATCAACCTTTTTAAAACTCTGGTGCTGCAATTCCTGCTGCCTCGTTTCTGGCCCACCTACTACGATCTAAGCCCCATTCTGATAGAACACATCTCTCCGAAAGTAATTGGAGCTAAAACTAAGCACACGCAAATCTTCCAAGCCAGGAATTCCACTCCTAGAAATACCCAGGAGAAATGAGTTCATGTGCCCACACAAAGACATGCACATGAACATTTGTGGCAACTTTATTCAAAAGAGTCCAAAAAAATGGAAACAGCCCAAATTGCCGTCCACAGGAGAATGGATAAATAAGTTGTGGTGTAGTCATACAATGGAATACTACCTCGCAATGGGGGAAAAAGAAGAGAGAGCCACCAATTCGTGCTACAACACAGACCTCACAGACATTCCGAGTGTAAAAAGCCAAGTGATGGAACTCAGGAGAGTGGTTAAAGAGGTAGGGTAGGGGCAGCTGGGTGGCTCAGTTGGTTAAGCGTCCGACTTTGGCTCAAGTCATGATCTCACAGTCTGTGGGTTCCAGCCCCACATCGGGCTCTGTGCTGACAGCTCAGAGCCTGGAGCCTGCTTCTGATTCTGGGTCTCCCTCTCTGTCTGCCCCTCCCCCACTCAGTCTCTGTCTCTGTCTCTCAAAATAAAATAATAAAGACATAAACAAGATTTAAAAAAAAAAGAGGCAGGGTAGTATTGACTGAGAAGGGGAAAGAAGGAACCTTTCTGAATTCTGGGAATGTTCTAGGTCTTGATCTGCATGGTGATTACACCACTCTATACAGCTGAAAAAATGTATGGAACTCTACACTTAAGGTTAATGTGCTCTGTAATATAGAAGTTAAGCTTTGAGTTAAAATATACATATATATTTTTAATATAGCAAAGATTTTTTTTAATCTTCCTCTTGAATTGGCCAAGAAAATCGAATGGTTCTGGTCAATTCAAGACCCTGAGAGCCAGTGCACGAGAATTTAACGACAACCACTAGCATGTGTTGAATGCTGACCCTAGGCCAAGACCCAGCCAATATCATAAGTGTGTTCTCACCTCAGAACAACCCTGAGAGGTGGGGACAATTATTATCCTTATTTCTCGGACAAGGAACCTGAAGTTCAGAGAAAATGTAACACCTAAGAAGGGGACCTAGCCCTGTCGTCACCTAGAGCAAGCACTGACCCTCCCATTGTAAGGACATAGGTCTGAACAGACTCCATGAAAGGCCTCAAGCTCCCCCTCTAAACTAGAAGGTTTCAGGGTCAGTTTCTCAGGAACTATTAGGCGGTTACACATTTCCCAAGGCAGGAGAGACCACCTGCGCAGCACCCAGTCAGGGAAGGCCAGCTACCACTCTCCACATTCCTAAGGGTGAGGCCTGCCGATGGGAACTTTAGAAAGGACCCTGTTACCTAATGTTAAAGTTAACCTGATAGTCGCCGAACAAGACCCTAGGCTCACCCTGTAATTGGTTGATTTTAAAGGTACTCTAAATGTTGTAATTGGATCCGGCCAAAAGTAACGAATACTCTAGACAATGTGAATGGTTAAACCTGCTGTCAATAATATTGTATAATAATGATTGGATCACTGTACCTATGTCACAATTTCCTGTAACTCCCCCTTCCTAAACCCCATAAAACCCTACTCCGCCCTTGTTCGGGGCTCTCAGCACGGATCCACTGCACTGGCAAAGTCTGTGAGCCCGAGCTTATAAGCCCGTAATATTAATAAAGCCCTTTGCCTTTGCATGCGTGCCTTGGTTTCCCTGGTGGTCTCTGGTCGTTGAGGATATTGCGACTTGGGCATTACACCATCAAACTGCGTCTACAGCAGAAGATGTCCTGCGTGTTTTATGGAGAGCAGTCCTTAAGAAAGTTTCCTAATGTTTATGGTGCCACGGGCGCCTTCGGCATCCATAGACGAGTGAAACCCAAGGGCCCCTCAGAATAATGCTTTAAGTGCATATAATGAAACTCTGTGACTTGCAAAGCAAACCAATTATATTGAGATAGCCACCCAAATATTTGGTGATGTAGTCGGATAGGTGCTTATTTAATGCACTCAGTAACAAGGTAAGACCACGGCTGCGATTTCACACGGATGAGTGTAAATGATGCTTGGAACTCTCTGCAAGAACGATAATGTGATATGAAGATCCCCGTGACTTCTTGTTGGTGACAAAGTTCCAGCCATTCCCAATATCACTGTTGTTTATGTCCTATGTCCATTAAGGGAAATCATGGCTTTTCGTTTAGAAGTTAATGGAAATGAAGAAAGTAGTTTTTTCCCCATCCAAGTTCATGGACTTTCTGACGCCTCCCAGTTGAAGAATCCTGCCTTCCAGGAAGAGGCCAGAGGTCCCAGCAGGAGATGGATGGGGCAGCAGGGCTGGTGTTGAGACCTGGGTCTATCAGGAGCTCACTGAGTGGCCTTCTAAAACCCACTTCTTCCCTCTGGCTCTGGTACCCTCATGTGTGGAAACAAGGAGGTCATTCTTGCGGGAGTCCTCACATTCCCGGGCTGTGTGCTGCCCCCCAGGAACTTCCAAGGCTGCCTCCACATCTATCTTCAACCAATCAACATGTGCTTAACGTGGGCCTCCCGGAGGGTGCTTTCCAAATGCAACTGGGCCCCCCTTCCTGAAACTGGGGGCCAGCGACGGGTCCCAGATGCACGACTTCCTTCCCAGCCAGCTTCCCTCCAGGCGTCCTTCCGTGTGCCTCCAGAGAACTCTTATCGCTGTCTGCCTGGCATTTGAATGATGGGCAGCTCTGTCCTCCCCTGGCCCACCTGGGAGGACCAGGAATGTCTTCCTCACCTCTCCACCCCCTTCATTCCAAAGCGGGGTGGTGGGGGCGGGTGGCGCTTGCAGTTGCAAATTCTTTGTTGTGTTGATTTTGTACCCAATGGAACCCGGGGTTAAGTGAGAGAAGCGAGTATATAACCCGGTTCCAGTCAAGGCAGTAAACGCCCCGGGAAGATAAATAACAACGCAAGGTCAGATCAGGCCCAGGAAGGAGTGATTAATTACCAAACAGCCACTTGGAAAACAGAGTGAGCTGTAATAAAGAGAAAGCGCAGTTGCACCTGAGCGAGTGAGCCAAGCTCTCCGTGGGATTGGACCCCCGTTTCCGGAGGCTGGGAGATGGCTCTGGAAAGCCGGGCAGCTATGAACTGGCTGAGGGGAGGGGACCCAATGGCAAAGGTCAGTAGGTCAGGGCCTCAGACTCCATGGCCCAGCAGGATCCCCTGGGGGTTTGGGGGGGGGTTGTTATAAAGGCAGCTGCCTGGGTCCCTTCCTCAGAGATTAGGATTTAAATTTGACTGAAGTGAGGCCCAGGCATAGGGATTTTGTTTAAAGCCCATGATTAGGAAGCAGGCTGGCAGTGAGGCAAATTTCTTCTCCCACCCCACTGCCCCACTGAGGGGAGGGAAGGGGGCACTTCCGGGGCAAGAAGGCTTTCCCAACATTGGGGTAGAGGGAAAACCTGCTGGAGATGGCAGAGGGGGAGGGTTCTGGGAGATGGTAAGCAAGTTCTCAGAACTCCCTGAAGTCCGACTGCCCATCCTGCTTTCACTGGTATTGGCCAGTGTAGACACCTGCTGCTATGTCTTTTTCCCTTTCACCCAACAAAACCCCAGAGTGAGGGCCCAAGTACCTGCTCTAGGGGCCCTGGTGGACACAAAAGGGTCTGCATACATCTAGTCTTACCTGCCCAGTTCGTAAACAAAACAGCGTCAGCTCTCACAGCAAAATGCTGTGGTTACCACTCTACCCCTCACCCGAGTGCTAGCCAAGGTCCCCGGGGTAATCTCCCAAAGCCCCCCCCCAAGGCCTCTGCTCTGCTCAGGGCCCCTCCAGCCACGGTGGGGAGGGAGGCAGCCTTCCTAACACACCTGCTTACCAGACTTCCCTGGGGACCCAAGGGGGCCTCAGGGTGGCTAGACAAGGCGCAGGTCAGAGACAGGATAGGGGTTGGAGGTGAGGGGGTCAGGAAACGGAGGGAGTCGGGGAGAGAATGGTTCTTTCTCCCGCTCTCGCCTCACTTTTATAACCCAGGCAAGATTCCCACATTTGCCCCGAGCCTCACACGTCCACGGATTCAAGAAACATTGACAGCCTACTGCCATGTGCCAGGCACTGAACCAGAGGCTACAAATACGGTAAGAAATGAAACCCATTTAAAGAATGCCTCTGTCCTCACAGAGGCTGCCATTTTGGTGAGAGAGAAAGGCCAGCCATGAGCCCAGCAAGTAAACGAGAGAGTGGGTCAGGCCATGACCGCACCATGGGCTACAAGAAGCAGGGAAGAAGAATAGCATCCGCGTGGGGCTCTTAGGGAAGACCAGGAAATTCTCACTCTGGAGCATGGAGACTTAAGAGGAGGCAGAGGTCAGCCAGCATTAACCGAGGTGGGGAGAGTGGTCCAGGCCGAGGGAAGAGGAAGTCTAAGGGCGCTGCGGCCAGAGCAGACCTGGCTGGCTGTGTTCCACCCCCCCTCCCCCCACACCCAGCTTGGGTGAAGCAGAGGAATCGAAGCAAGAAGAGAGGATGAGGTCAAGCAGGTGACTGTGGGGTTGACACCACTAAGGGACAATAGAGCTGTGGTTAGTGCTGCTTTCACTCAGAGTGAGCTGGGAAACTTTGGACAGCTTTGAACAGCCGAGCGATGTGACCTGACAGGGACATGCTGGCTTTGTCACTGAGACTTGACTGCAGGGGGCAGGGGTGATGCAGCCAGGAGTCACAGCAGAGAATCAGGGCCGAGCCCAGCCCCACCGCAGCCCAGCCACCTGTGAAACAGCCCGGGGGGTGGGGGGTTGATGACGAGGTTTCTTAACCAAGCAAATGTGCAGCAGGAAAGAAAGAGGAGGGACAGGGCCTTCAAGGGTTTGGGAGGAAGGTGTACCAAGATGACTGGGGGGGGGGATGTGCCAAAGATTGGGAGAGGAGGCACTGGGGATGGAGGTGTCAGGTGACACTTAAGGAGTCTTTCTGACATCTTGCCGGTGACATCAAGGAGGTTGAACAAGAAGGTGCCCCGTTCCTGACCATCGGACCCTAAAAGCCTCCCCCCATCCTAGGTGGGGGGCACGGGCAGCCCACACCCCTCTATCTCCATCCGCCCGAGAAAACCAAAGCCCTCGGAGCCCCTCAGCTCCTGGAAACACCGGAGACCTTGTCACCTCAGGTCCACCAACCCAAGGAAAGCCATTCAGAGTGAAACCACTTCAAACAGAGACCAATATTCCAGAGTAAATCGGGAGAAAAAAATGTTAGCTGGGACTCGATCTTGGAAATGACACTTGAATCATAAAAGCGAGTTGTTTTGTCTGTTAACAAAACGGAGCTTCGAAACGCAACTGTGCACGAATTCTCAGCCGTAACAAAGCGCTAACAAGTTTGGTTGGAAGTTCAAAGCTTTCTCCCCCAGCCCCCACCCCGGCCCCTCCCCCACCAAAACCTCCAGCGGCCCAACAACCTCCAATTCACCCTTGACTTTTGGGCACCATCTTCAAGAGGTTCATTTTAGCAAGAAGATTCAAAGGCGTCATCAGTTATCCCAAGGGTCTCTCTTGACTCTTCGGTCTTCAAAGGGCCCTCTTTTAGAAACTCCCATCCTGCCTCCTGCCTGGGGGTCGCCTCTCTGGTTGAGAACCCAGCTAACGCTCGGCCAGGGCCTGATTCTCGTGGCTCCTTGTGCGACCGACCGGAGCAGTTGTCCAGGGCCGCTTTCATTGACCTCAGGAGACCGAGCAGCTCCAGATTTGGCTTCGTACGGTGCTGTCCCCAGGCTGTGCTCTGCGACCTGGATGCGGCTGGTAAGCCCGGACGGATGTGTAAGTAGGGACACGGTCAGTTCATTACCCAACACCGCATAGCTGTGGCCACCCAGGGAGCAAATGTTTGGAGAAGGAGGAGCCCCTGTACGTGGCCAAGGGCATTCTAAACTTCAAAAACACCTGAATCTACACCCTAGTTGCCGCCCGGACAAGGCTCCTTCAAGGAGTTCTTGGCTAAGACGCCAGAGACACATAGAAGTTTCCCATCTGGCACCCCCCAAAGTCTTTCTAGACTATAGGCTGCATTTTCTCCTTTGTTTGGCTATGTTTTTTTTCTCCACGGGCCCAACTCCCAGGGGGGCAGGGCGTCACCCCTGCAAAGCTCTGCCCCCCCACAAAGCTATGTTTCTGTAATCATTCCAGAACTCTCGACCCCTGAAAACTTTAAAGAATGTTATTAGGCCCTGTAGGCCAGAAGGGCTGTTTCCAGGGTAACAGCAGCCCCATACTAGGAAAGCAAGGCCTTTCCTGTCCTGCACGCCTCTGGAGTCCAGGCGGCGGTAGAGAAACCTAGGCCTGGAAACTGAGGGACGCTCCCAGTGGCCCTCACCCAACGGGCAAAGCACCCACAATGAGGACCGACCTCTGGGCCCTGCACCCACAAGGGCCACACCTCCTGCCTCCACTCGACATCAATCCACCCATACTTGTGCGTCGGCACGTCCCAATCTGTGGTCTGGAGAAGTCGGCACAGATGTGAGAGAGACTCCTACACAGAGTGGCTTTTCCAGGGTGTAGCTCAAGGCCAGGCCTGGCTTTTGTTTGGAGCTGAAGTGGAAATGCAAACCGCGTCTCCAAGGGACAAAATGCTCTTTCGAGGTGCTCGCGACTCCGGGCCTGGAGAGCTTGACCGTGCCCCTTTGACCTCGGCCTGAAGATAAAACAGCAGCGTCCTCCTGCCTGAACAAGACACATTCCCTTCAGCTGATAGGGAAGGTTGGAAATGAGGAGGGTGGCCCTCAGGGGAGCATTCTGGAATCACTGTCCATGTAAGGCTTTCTTCCCTGTGTTTGTTGGGTTTCTATGTTGCCTAATGCAGCCCAGCTCTGGCAGGACTCTTGAACGGGAACCTCGTTCGGCCGGATAAGAGACACTTCCCGCCGCCCCCCCCCCAAGGGATTCATGACATCGCGCTCAAGTCCAAGAATTGGGCTGTAGAGCTCACAGGGCCAAGGTGGGTCATGGCCACTGGATCTTTGAACTCCTCGATCCTCCCAGGTCTCTGGGCTCCCCACCCCCACTGCCCCTATCAACAACAAACTTGGCCTTGGCCTTGTGTTTACTTACAAGTCTTTTACTCAGGCAAATTCTGAGCTATGGCTGGAAAAACAGATGTTTCTGCCAATGACACTAAGCTTCCCTAATTCATATGGAGTCAGACTTCAAGATACCTCTGGGGTGTAGAAGTGATGAAGAACGGGAAGGCCCTTGGGATTGTGCACCCTTCCCTTGAGAATGAGGGCGCTCGGAGGAGAGAGAAAATTAACACATGAGACAAAATAAAGGAGCAAGGGCAAAGCGGAGTGGCACTATTAAAATTCAATAGCAATTCAGAGAAGGGAGCTTTTGGGAGGGGCCAACTTGGGGGGCGGGGACTGTGGCTAAAGGAGAAGATTTCCAGAGCGAGAGACGACCAGGCAGTGGGGGGGAAGGGCAGCAGAGCTAAATCCCAGAGGTGGGAATGCCCCTAGTCTGTGCAAGTGGAGAAACACAAAGTCCGCTTACCTCATTTAGAGGACTCTCAAATACAGTTGGAGCACAGAACAATCACTCCAGAATGTTCTACCAGCGGGTGAGGGAGCTGGGATGTTTATCCACCATCTTCCACAGTCATCGGTCAAGGGCGGTTCCCAGTGGAATCAATCCTCTGGCACTTGCTGCGTGCTGGGTGGCCCGAGACACCCCCCCCCCCAACCCCAGCATGGCGACACACGTGCAGGCCGCTGGGTGCACAGAAATGGGGAAGGCAAGGGAATAGGGTGAGGCCTCCGTAGCATCTGCTGCCCATGTGGTTGGAAGGAGGGGAAGGGGACACGGACTTGTGGCCTCCGTAAAGACACCAGATGGAGATGGTTTCCCAAACAAGCCTCGAAAGATCCTCACACAGAAGCAGCAGGAAGAGGGACAACCCAACAAGGGTCATGCCTGAAGGCAACCAAAAGGTGCGCCTCGGCTGAAACCTGGTGGCCAAGAAGGTCAGAGGGGGCCCCGGGCCGCCCCACGGAGAATGCAAGGCCTCCTCCAAGCCAGGCAACAACTTTATTCCTCGTTTTGGAAGCCACAGACAGCCACGGAAGGTCTTTGAGCAGAGGTGGCCTGGGGTTGTGTCTGGGGAACATTAAGTTGGCCAAAAAGCAAGGGCAAAACTCAGAGGTGGGATAACTACGTAAAAAGTCCCCGAATGAACCATTTGTTAGCCACAGCGGTGATTAGCTCACCAGAGGGAGGATGAAGGCAGCTCCCTGCGGCTCGGGCTCCACGAGAAAGGCCCCTGTAAAGAACCGTGTGGGAGTTGCTAAAAAGGGGACCAGCCCGTCCGTCGCCTCTCCCGATTGTTCCTTTCAGCAGAGATGTGGGCCCACTCATTTCTCTCCTATTTTCTTTCCTCCAAAAAACGCTTTTGGCCTCTGCTTTCCAAAAGCTTTGCTCAGTGAGTTTAAACAGCATCGCACAGCATGGCCGAGTGGTAACAAATGGCGCCTGGTGGCTGGCCTGCTGGTGGCTTAAAAAACAATTGATGACTTTTAATCAGCTGAATGAGCATGGGACAAATGACAGCATGGCCTGAATGCAGCCCAGACGTCATCGGCTGACATCAGTGGGGAGGAGGGAGGTGCCCTTCTGGCGAGGTGAGGGACAAACAGGAGCCGTTCCTGGCGGCCCTGGGGGTGCCAGGAGGCAGCCCCACCCACACCCCAAAGCCATAGCCTGCTTTCACACCTTTTGGGGAGACCAGGAGAGCCAGCTGCCGAATCAGCAAGGGTGCAGAAATTATATAAACCTGCACATCACGTCATGAGACCTGGAAGGCCAGGCCTCAGAACCTCTAGCTCTGCCTAGTAACCCGGTCAAGTCAGTTTCACATCAGACCTCAGTCTTCTCCTCTGGCAAATGGAGGCAATAAAGGCGAGCATGCTTCCTCTGTCAGGTTGCCCCACGCGAAGGGTGGCTTCAGGAGAAGCTGAAGAATCTCTAAAGGACTCAAGCGAAGCGGCCGTTTGTGACTTCTGCCTCTAATACTACCACCAATACTTGCTACCCCAACCCCACTCCCCCCTGCCCGCACACCAAATGGACACTCATCAGGCATTTTTTTAATTTTTTTTCATGTTCATTAATTTTTGAGAGAGATGGAGCACAAGCAGGGGAGGGGAAGAGAGAGGGGGAGACACCGAATCCGAAGTGGGCTCCGGGCTCCGAGCTGTCAGTGCAGAGCCCGACATGGGGCTCGAATCCACGAACTGTGAGATCATGACCTGAGCCGAAGTTGGATGCTTAATGGACTGAGCCACCCCGGTGCCCCCCACCCCCCATCAAGCATGTATGATGAAGAAGTACAAATTTGAGCAAATGAAGCAAAAATGGCTGGGAAACGAGTGCTTACTACGTGCTAGACCCTGTGCTAAGCGCTTACCTGCATGAGCTCATCGTGTCTGTTTTCCAGACGAGGAAACAGGAGTAAGGAGTTTGCCACCACACAGTGTGAGGGATCTGAACCCACACCTCTCTGATTGCAAAGCTTTGCTCCTCCTTCCTTGTCCAGCTCCAACTGGGCACAGCAGCAACCTAGAAAAGTTAAGAGGCTTGGGGAGCAGGCCGCCCAGTGCGGATTATATTAAAGTGTCAGAAGGCTGATGAAGCAGCTAAAAGTAACTCTTGCAGGCCACGTCATGGGAGAGGCATAGCAACGCAAGACCTTTATGCCACGAATCCTCACTGATCATCGCAAATTACAGACCAAGGATCTGCTTTCTAGGATTCTTTTTCAGCTTCATACTATCTGGCCTGCAGACCTTCCAGATACCTTTGGTGCCCACAGACCCCTTCTCCATTTCCCTTATACCTAATGTAACCACTCTCTCCCTTCCCTGGATTTCCTGGTACTAACTGGCCCCTCTCTGCTACCAGCCCATCCCTGGGTGCATATCCCAGCCTGGTTCCCGTGCACAGGAGGAAATACAGACCCTTCGGCGTCGCCGCAGCTAACACCTGCCTGCCCACCCTCCACGCGATCTGCACGCCGTCTCCCTCCCTGAGAAGGACTGGCCCCCTCTCTCCTTCCCTCCCTCCTGGCTTATGTTGGGTTGCCTTGGAGATGGGCCCCAAGATAGAGACCAGTGTACAGCAGGCTGACGGGAGGGAACAGCACCTGTGAGGGGGTGAGGGCAGCAGGGTGGGGCAGAGAAATAGAAGTACCATGCAGTTGCACCAGAAGCTTCCACCAACCCCGTGGAAAGTTCTGGAACTAGGATGGCCTTTTGGAGACGTCCCAGATTGAGGCAAGAGGGTGAACCCTCGTATCCTCCCTCCCAAACACCAGTCACTGAATACAAGTTGGCCCCCAGGAGGGGGGGCGTTACCCCAGGTAAGGAAGCACAGCGCCATGGGCTAAGGGCAATTCTGAATGGGCAGCCAGCCCCCCCTACTCTTAAAGGGGGCATCTGGGTGGCGCTCCACTGCACCTACCACCCCATCCAACACAACCCCCGTTCGCCCTTTGATTGGCCACTCGAGCCTGATCCAAGCAGCTTGCCAGACTCCCAACCACTCCCTGAGCACCTGGGCCTCACCGCTATTTCAGTACTGACGCCTCCGCTTCAGAAACGTCAGATAGCGCGTCACCCTCCACCTCCAGACAGTGAGAAGTGGGGATCACCTTTACCACCCGAGCCCAAAGCACTGTTCCTGGCACACAGAAGTCCCTCCCTAAGCGCTGAGTAGATGGATGTTGCATGAGAGGTGCCTGCAGGCCCATGGGAAGATTCCAGCTTCCACGATTTCCACTCTGTCAGTGCCTCAAAGTGTCTACGTGGCTTATGCCGATGACAGACAGGCACAGAGAAAGCTTGTTTCCACAGCCAACCTGGCAACCTCTCTTGGGCTCAGGCCAAGAAAGTCCCGTCCTTGTTCCCTTCCCTGTCCGGCGTTCTGCTGCAAGTCCATTTCCTAGCTAAGAGGGCCAAGTGCATTTAGAGACCTCCGTGCCAGGGAAAGCCCAACGCCACTGCCAACAGCGCTACATCGCCGTTCTTCTGAAGGAAATTACTATTGATCCCACAGCTCTACTCCCCATGCTGTTTGCCGGGGACAGCCAAGAATTCCCGTGCCAGCTGGGCTCCCACACGGCTCGACTGTTCCTGCACCAGATGGCCAGACCAACACCCTCTGGCTGCCGCACGCCCCCGGGAGACTAGGCTCTGACGTCTATCCGCCTGGCTTTTTATGCGCGGAGGACGGCGGGGTCAGAGATTACAAGGCCAACCACACTACAATAAAAATCTCTGGGCCACGCAAAGATCTCCAAATCCCGGGCATTATCGATGTACCCAACGAGGCAGGAACACTTTTTCTGTAGCTCTGACTTTCACTGCTCATTGAACGGATATCCTTGAATGCCTACTTGGCCAGAGGGAAGCAGCAGCAAAAACGATACAGTCCCTGCCCTCAAGGAAGTTACAGTCTAGGGGGGTAAGAAATAGGGCTCTCAATCACTGATTGTGCAAGCCTGGGCAGTTTTGACAACATGAAGGTGTGCAACTCATAGCTCAACCAGGGCAGTGGGCATAACCCAGGACCGGTCCCAGGCAAACGGGGACACTTGGTGATTCTAGATACAGATACCACACGACCAAAATGGGGGAGTTCAGGTAATGGGGGGTGTGGTAGTGTTAGGTTGTGCCACAAGGTGGCGCAATTGAAATACTCGTAACCTTCCTTTGTTTTTGTTTTCTGTCTTGATGAAGACTAATTTTTCTTTCCAGAGCCACAGAGCTAATAGGACCCTTCCATGAGGGTCGTTGGAGCCGGCTCTCGGAGAGCCAATCACTAAATGTTCACGAGTTTCCAAGCCAATTGTGAAAGACGCCCATTAACGCAAATTAAAGTAACGTAAGTTTCATTTAAATTTAAATAATGAAAAACTTAAAAATTGAATAAACCATAGTAAAAACAAAGGTAATAAATAGTCACAACTCATGCTTTCCTAATGACTTTGCTACAGTTCACAATTGCCTATGTTTCTGAAGTTAATCTGTCCTATCAGTGTGGTGGACATGCTATTTAATGGTGTGCTATTGCACACCTCTTCCCAACTCCATGGTCAGAGCCATTGCCTGAGCATCTTGAGACTGGCCTTGGTGAGTATTTACATCATGGAAATCAACAGACACTACAAATCAGGGCTGTGGGAATGGGGGGGGCAGCCCCTTGGCACACATTTACGAGCACACTGCTGAAACCAGCACTCAAAGCTTCATAATTCATGTGGCCAATGTTCAGGTACTTTGGGCAATTCTATCACATTCCTCAAAATGGCAATATCTTCCCAGCCCAGGAAAAGAAAGTTGGAGGAGGAAGGGGTCCTGTTCCTCCCATAGCCTCATCTGGACCCTCAGGAAGGGGGAGCCGGCAACAGATAAGCCAGTTCAGGGCTAAATGCTGGTGGGGGGGCGGGGGGATGGTGGTGAGTCAGGCGGTCCACAAGCTAGGACTGTTATGGAAAGTTCACCCCCCCACACCCCCCCGCACCCCCCCAGCGTAATTGACACCTAAAATTGGCATATTCAAATTGGTGGGATCTCAAGATCTCTTGGCGAGGTGGCTTGGGGACTGCCCAGGGCACCACCCCTGCTGTTTGTATGAGTCAGAGCTCCCGCAGGGCCCAATGGCACGCTCAACAAGAGGGTTGATTGGAAAGAGTTTAGCAAAGGGACTATTTACAGAGGTGTAGGCAGACGGCCGAAACCACAAGGCATAGGGAGCGAAGGTGGCGAGCTGCTACCACCAGGCCCTGGGTCTGAAGGGGGCAGGACAGAAGACAGCCACCAAACTGCAGCCCAGCTGGGTAATTAAATGCCCCTGGCTCTTGACCCCCTCCTTGCTAGCTAGACTGCCTGTTGGTACAGCTCACTGCCCCAACCCAACCAGAGGCCTGCTGCCAAGAGTCCCAGAGCGAACCAGTCCATGAGGGTCAGCCTCCTGGGATCCACAGAAAGCAGATTGCGGGGGGGGGGGGGGGGGGGGGGGGGGGGGGTTGGGGGGAGAGCAAACAGATCTGGGCACATGTGCTTTTGGGCCCAGCAGAACAAACCTCAGGCTGGCTACAGGCCTAGAGAAAGACAGGTCGTGACCTGGCAGAGCTCTACCAAAATGCCAAAGAACAGCTGTCCCAAACTGTCCCTTCCTTTGACCCACCCTTAACCTATGGACATATCCTAGTGACACGTATGTCCGTAAGTGAGCCTCTGCCCAGGTGTGGTTTTACCCTCATGCTAATAAACCTTATTGTTCGGGACCCTTCACTTGTGCAGAGCTCAAGGCTCTGGTAGGGCCCTAAGCAGTTAGACCCCAAAACTCATATATAGGCCCCCAAAAGCTTGCCTCTAACCCTGCCAGTGTGACAAGAAAGGGACTGGGCGGGTTACTGCAGTTTCTCCCTCCGGGGGATCCCCATGCATAGGGTCCAGGAGCGGAGAAGTCAGGCCACAGGATGGGGGAGTCTATGGTCTCCCCATCCTGTAGAGAAAGAGGGGCTTCGGGACCACAACCTAGAAAACAGGACCTAGGAGAGAAAGCTCCGTCCCCTCCTACCTCCCTACCCCCCACTCCGCTTCTCTCCGAGAAACATTTCTCAAAATGCCCTTCCCCCAGTTCTGGAAGAGGGTTAATGGATACGGGGGATAGGCAGAGCCCTTTTGTGGCCACTCTAGAAAACACTGGCACTCGCCCGCCCGCCCCCCCCCGCCACGTCCCCAAGATTCAGTTAGCACAGTAAAGCCTCCAGAGAAAGAAAACGCTAGGCTTTGTTTACTGTGGGGGTTGCCCTAACTTCCTGGAGCTCAGGATGGGTAGAAGTTAGATAAGAGTGTTTGAGACCGAGGGTGTGGCCCAAGCTGAGGCCCAGACCAGCCTGGAGAACCGGAAGGAAGAGGCCATGATGACCAGGCAGGCAGGGGTGGGCCCCGGGGAGACGGCTCCAGCAGGCCTCCAATCCTCAGGGCCCCTCCCCCAATGATGCACTCAGAGCCAGCACCCCGGATCCAAGGCAGCTCTCCCCATTCTCCAGAGGCTTCGCTCCCTACCCCCTTGGGGCCTTCTGTTGGTAACCAATGTTTGGGGGGTGGGGGGTCGGGCAGGAGTGGATGCAGATCTCAAGAGGAGCACATTCCCACAGAGTGTCTCCCCTGTGGTCTCTGGCTGTCCTCCCCTTGGATCCTCGGGGGAACCACCGTGCCCAGTGGCCCCCTCGCAGCGGACTGCGCTGCTGGCCGCCCAGACAGGATGTGCACTCCAGGCTAGTTTTCCAGGAACCGAGGAAGATTTGGCGATACTCCTGCCACCCCTTAGGACCAAAGGCACTGTCCCCATGAGGCTGTAGACCGGCACCATCGAGTGAAATTTGGCTTCAGAAAAAATGAGCCTATGGGGGGGTGGGGGGCGGGTAGCACTGGCTATCTCTGAAGCTCTAAGGCACTGGGTGCTGGCCTCAGTCTCGTGAGCCCTCAGAGCTGCCAGTGACAGAAGTGACAGTTGGCAGACGTTTCCTCTTTACAAAGGTCGGGGGGATGAACAGAGGTGGTCCCAGAGAAGCAGGCAGGACATCAGAACTTCCCGATGACACAGCCCTGCCTAACGCTCTCTCCCTCATTGAGGGCCCGGCCTTTCTCCCCAGCGAATAGCGTCCTCGGATTGCATCTCCCAGGCCAGCGTGTGCGTGAGGCTTTGCTTTCCAGCCTCAAATTACCACTCTCCTTATGTCAAATATGACACATTCTCCAATCTAATGACCTCTGCCCCCTCCTTAATAAAACAACCCTCCACTTTCCCCGAGCCGGGAGAAGTCTCCAGCAGTCCCTTTGTTTGCCAATAATGCTGCTTCTCCTGGATTCCCCTCCTTCCAATAGGCTTTCTGTCTGCGTCTCTAACGGAGCACAGCCTCCCAGCCTCCCAGCCTCCTGGCTCGCCTCGGCCCCAGGCGGAAGCCAGTGTGGGGAGTCTTCGATTCAATGTACAGATCCACGGGGTTGGCATTCGGTTCTCGGACTCGTGCTCAGAGCGGCCTTTCAGCAAGAGTTCTGGGTCAGAGTACAGTCTGGCCTTGGGACTGACTTTCCAAGAGCAGCCATGCAAGCTGGTGGACAGGGCCAGCCTTTTTGGCAGCTGGGGCCCTGGGCAGCGACGGGCCCGGCCATACCCAGGAGCAACTGCAAGAATAAATACAAGTCACAAGCAGCAAGCCTGCCAGAGTGTGGCAGCTGGCCACCCAGCCCTAGAGGGGCACAGGAGAGTGTCCGGTGCCTACAGCCTTCTGGAATGGAGCCAGGGAGTGGCCCAGAGCTCCCGGCTTCCCCCTTGACTGGACGTGGCCGCGCACACGCAAATGTCCTACCTAAAATGATGGAGAGCACAGGAATCCGAGTGTCGGTTCCTGTGGTAGTTCGGGCCCTCCAGGAATTAGATGTTTAAGGGAGTCATTGGGGGGAAATGCCTGTGGAGGATAAAGTGGGGAGGGGCAGTAATAGGAGCGGGGGTTGCAATGCAAGTTCCACCCTTGAGAAAGGAGAAGGGAGGAAGGAGGTGGGGTGGGAAGGGACTCAGATATGGTGCAGCTCTGGGAAAGTCTGGCAGGCCGGCAGAGCAAGGACTGCCCATCGGAGAAACAGATCCCAAAGGGAAGACGCAGCAGCAGGGGGCCTCAGCGAAGAGGCACTCCTTCCAGAACATTCTTCACTGAAGGGAAGCCTGGGCTTCCCATGGCTGCTACCATCCTTTTGTGCAAGAGAATGTACCAGGGAGGGGCGCTGGCTCTAATCCTGGTCTCATGACCTCAGATAAACTTTTCCCCCTTCTAGTTTCATAGTATGCAAATGAAGAGAATTACCCATCACCTCACCCATCCCAATCTCTATGAGGATGCTAAATACCTTGGATTCTGGTTATCTTAATGTTTGAGCTCCTTGAAGGTAGATACAGGATCAGAAAGGATCCAAAGGATCTGCGAACCAAGGGGCCTCCACCCCTAAAGATGATTACATTCAAGTTGGAAAGGGTCCAGAGCCCTCTTCTATTTGCAGATACAGAAGGGAGGCGGGGCTGGCCCAAGAGCACTCGGCTACCCAACCATCGACTGGATTATTCTACAAAAGTGTCCCAAGAACCCGCTCTGTGCAGATGACTACTACATGCCCAAGGCCACGAGTCTCCCGCGGACAAGAGGGGCTTGAGCACGAAGACCCGGCTTCCCACTCCCCACATGGAGCCCCCTGCAAGCAAGCTTCCTGTTTTCAAAGGAGAAGGACAACATTCTAGATCAATCCCACTTGATTCTGAGGTAGAGAGATGAGGGTGTTCAGAAGTTCCCTAAAATGGAGAGTATAATCCCAACACCCCCCCCACTTCCCTCACACCAACAATTCACAAATACATGAGCGTAACCCACACACACACACACACACACACACACACACACACACACGCCATCTTTGGCTTCATTAATAATTTACCTTTGTAGAACCCTGTACAGTTTACAAATATTAAAGCATTATCTCATTGTTTTAATCACAACAACCGCTTCGGGGTAGCCTCATCCTTCCTGATAATGAAGTTAGGCTCAGAGATAAGACCTGAGCATGGTCAAATGGCTGGCAGATGGTTCTTAACC
>NC_043717.1:32764770-32794805 GCF_006229205.1 Suricata suricatta
CTTTTGTGCTCGCCGGGCGGTGGGTGCGGGGAGGCAGTTCTAATAGTTGTCATTAGGGCCGGGAGAGGCGGGGCGCCGGGGGCTGGGGGTGGGGAGCGCGGGGGTGGGGGGAGGCCCGCCGTTCCCTCGCTCGCTCGCTCGCAGGCGGTCCCGGGCGGCGCGCAGGCCGCTGCCGGCTGCTGAGTAATGATTTTTTTTCTAATTGGAGGCGAACAGCGGCCCTAATGGATGGAGCCGCTCTCGGCGCGCTCGCTGCGCCCGCCCCTCAATCAATACCGCTCGCTACGACCGCCGGGCGAGCTCCCCCGCCCTTTGTGGTCCGAGACGCGGCGGGGCCCCACACTACCCGATCCCCCCCCACCGCCTCCGCGCCCCCACGCCTCCTCGACCCCGCCCCTTCTGTCCTCACACCCCGCCCCGCAGCCGGGTCCCGGTGGCTTTTCAGCCCCCGCAGGTCGTGAGGGAGGCGAGGGGGGTGTAGGGGGAGGGCGGCCCCGGGACTGCCCGCCCAGCCTCCCTCCGCAGCCACGCTTCAGCTGAGCGCTCCAGGCCCGGAGCAGAACCGGGCGCGGGCGGCCGCCTCCGAGGGTTTGCGCCGGCTGGTCCGGGAAGGGTTCGCTGAGTCCAATTAAATCCCCCACGTTCCTTCCTCCCAGGGCCCTCTCCGGCTCAAACCCGCTCCTTCTGGGCCCCTTCAGCTTTTTGTTGGAAGAGAACCGTGGTGCGTAGACACACACCCAGGGTACTGTTCTCCGAGAAGCCCCCAGTCTGTTGAGCTCGGAAACTGGGCAGGGGGAAGAGTCCTTGGGGATAGGGGTCAAACGTGCCCCTGTTTTCTGGCCCAGGTCCCGCGCGTCCACCTTGGGCAGACTCAGCGCCTGGGGACCCTTGTATCTTCCACCCTGCGGAACATTGTCCAGCCCTATAGGCTGGGCCCCCGGGACCCAGCAGTCAAAGGAATGGCCAAACCTTCCCACACCTCTCTGCAGCTGGCACATCCTCCCCCTACCCCCTAGCGAGAAAATCCGAAAATCTGGGCTCCTGGAAGGGCCCAAGCTGCTCGGCCTTCCCAGGTCTTCCCAGCGCTTTCTGTTGCGGATGGTGATCCGTGCACAGCACTTAACACCACCTGACATAAGAAACACTTACTTGTTTATTCGGTCTTCCCCGCTACCGCATAATTAGCGCTGAGATTTTTGTCCGGGTGTATCCCCAGCACCTAAACCAGAGCTTGGAACATAGTAGGTGCTCAATAAATATTAGTTGTATGAATGAATTGAAGGAATTTGCATGTGGCCCAACTTCTTTATCTCCTGGGAGCAAATAAGACTTTGGCCTCTCACTCCTTGGGTTCCGTGACACATTGTATTTTCCAGAAATGGCCACAGCACTATTTCTGGTCCCACAACTTTGCCACTAGCCCCCTTCAAGAGGGGGAGTCTGTTCCTCCTTCACTGGAACCTGGCCCATCCTTTGAGACTGCCTCTGTGAGTAGAATGGGACCCAAGTGAGGCTGCTGACTTCCTAGTCCAGATCATAAAAGGAGATGCAGCATCTGTCTGACTCTCTTTCTCTCAGTAACCCTTAGAACCCAGCCACCATGTTATAAGGAAGCCCCGGCCACATGAAGCCGCCAAGGTAGGTGTTCCAGCCAACAGCCCCAGTTAGCATCCCAGCAAATGGCCAGCCCCAGCCACCAGATAGGTGAATGAGTAAGCCTTCAAATGAGTCCAGTCCCCTGCCTTTGAGCCAACCTATGCCAGCCGAGCACTGTCCAAGTAGCAATTCACGGGCAAACTAAATGTTGATGCTGTAAGTCACGACACTTTGCAATTTTCTTACCCAGCAGTAGATAGCTAGATCTCTGGTTCCAGTGATGTCTCTTCAGCCCCCAACTTCCTGGGCACACCATGGGCCTCCTTGTCACCAGACATGAAGCCACCTGTCTTCTGAGGCCCTCGGCTCTGGGCTCCATCCCTCCAGGCAGCCACTTTTTTGAGGGTCCTCAGTCCTCCTATGCCATTGCCACGGCTGCCCAGATGAACATCAGTCCACTAGGAATCCAAGCTGGCCCTTCCCTGGGCCTGCTCCCAAGGAGCCCTGCTCAGCAGGAGGATATCACTCTGCCTTGCTGACTGGCACCACCCCCACCATGCTGCTAGTCGAGTTACGTTTTCATGGTCAACTGCCTTTCAGCCTACACCACCTCCTATAGCAGCGTTCCCCATTCTCCACTCGGCGTCCACATCAGCCCCAGACCTGCCCTTATACCTCTGCTTCAAGGAGACCATGAAAGTCACAGACTGGACCCCCCCACCCCAGACTAGACACCCCCCCCCAAACACACATCTTTCCATACCACCCTGTCCACCTTCCCTCTGGTTCTAAAGGAAGAACATCTCTTTGGCCATCTCATAGCCAGTCCTGCTCTTGGACTCTGGGTCCCAGCTGCTCAAAGTCTAGGGCACTAGAGATTTTAAAATACTTTCAAATACGAACATGTTTCTACAACTGCAATAGATCTCTTTGGGATGATAGAGTTATTCTATACCTGTCCTTTCCTAGCCACTAGCCACCTGCGGCTACTGAGCACTTAAAATGTGGCTAGTGCAGCCAAAGAACGGAATTGTTTTATGGTTTGGATTAGTTTTGTTTTCTTTTATTTCATCGTATTTTATTTCACTAACAGAGTTGATCATGACTAGTGGCTCCTGTATTATACAGCAAAGCTCTAAACTCGGAAATTAGTCCCTCCCTCCCCTGAGACACCGGCCTCATCCTTCCCATCAGCAATTAACATGTTCTTCTCTCTCTTATACCCTTCCAGCTGTGCCCCGCCCCTTCTGAACTGCTTGATGGATTTGTCTCTGCAGCCACTTCTCCCACTCACCTGTCAGCCCACTACTGCCCAGGCCCCGCATCTGCCCCCTCCCTGAGCCCCCAGGTCTGCATGTGCTCCTGACTCCCTCCCTCTCAACTCCTTGCCATCTAGTGAGCTCTGCTCCTCTTGGGAACCTCAAATGAAAAGTCACTTCTTTCAGGAAGCCTTACCAGATACTCTCATCCCTGACTAGAGTGGGTATCTCTGCTGCGTGCTGCCAGGGTCCCCGGTTTCCTGGGACTCTGTGCATCACCGTTGATCACACTTGCCTCTGTTATTGTCAGGCTTCCCTGCAGACTGGCCGCCCCATGAGGGTGGAGGCCAAGCTCCCTTTCACCATCACACCCCTGCAACTAGACTCAGAAAATATTTGTCAAAGAAATGCCCTGAAAAGAGAGGGACCGAAAGTCACAATCTAGGTGGGAGAGACCATAGCGCCACAAGCAAGTGACAGCTGCTTCAGTGGTGGACGCAGTGGGTGGGTAGGAGCCCAGGGCGAGTAGTGGGGGTGGGGGGTTGAAGCTGGGAGTTGGCAAAGGCGTCCCAAGAAGGTGACCCCTTCCAACAGAATTAAGGAGACAGAAAGCATTTACCAAGCAAGTAGGGCAGGAAATTATTCCAGAGAGAGCAATGTCCTGAGCAAAATCCCAGACATACAATGGCAAGGAACAGAAAGAAAAGGGGTGTTGGCAGAAGGGCGGCAGAGAAGGGAGCTTCCGGTTCAGTTCGATGCCCCTCTCTGCCACAGCCTGACTTCCTGTCCCAGGACTGCTGGTCCGAGTTGCCCAAGGCAAAAGGGAGTTTTTCTCTGAGTTTCAAGACGATCCATGCTCTCTCTCAGCTCAAGAACCTGAAAGATGATGTTTGTAGCTGGGGGGTGGGGGGGTGTCGAAATACCTGAGAACAGCTTAGGTAAACAGCCACAGAAGAGCCCACCCAAGGCCTGTTTGAACCTGTGCCTGGCCCCGCCCACGTTCACGAGGCCTCCCTTGAGGAGTGGGTGCCGTCGTCAGATGTGTCCCCCTTCAGCTGCCCAAGGTGGGGGGTCTAAGCCTTGGTGTCCTGCTGAGCAGTTCACGGTTAATGACCAGCTCCGGAGTGGGAGAGTCTAACGTCTAACAGTTGTCAGTTTCTGTAGACGACATCCTACCATAGCTGATTCGAAGCTGCTGGCTTGTCACTGAATGCGGAGGCAGGGAAGATGCTTCCTGTAAGCACGCCCGTGGGTGTAGCTCCGGGACTGACTGAGCAGTGCCTCCCCGCTGATGTCCAGCAACACCTAAGTACAGAGGGCCAGGTTGGGGAGCAGAGGAATCAACAGGAAGGGGCGGGGTGGGAGCCTCGCTGCCCGGGCCCATCAGCTGAGCTGAGGTCCCAGGATAGGAAGTGGCACCAGGTGCCAGATGGCCACCCCGAGGGTCGCTGGATGGTCTGGCCCAGCGTTTGTTCATGTGCTTGCTCTCTCTTTCCAGTGACTCACTAGATCTCAGGCCGACACTTGCTCCGATGGTAATTGCGAAGCGTGTGAGTGCAGACCTGGAACTTTCTCCCGCAGGTGTCCAGGGAGAGCAGCTGTGAAGGCTTGCCAGGAGCTTAACTGGTGGGGGAGGGAGGGGGCTGCAAGGCCAGCCCAGCACAGGAGAACTGCTCTCGGAAAGACAAGACTCCCATGGCATCAGATGAGAGGCTTCTGAACCAAAAGTCGGTATAGGGCCTCCCCCTTCTACCAAGACACCCCTTGGAGCAGGCCTGAGGCCCTGGGAGCAAAGGCCATTTCCCACCTGTGTACCCTCAGCCCACCATCCCCCCCGCCCCGCCACATCCCCTCCCCACCTCTGCCCCCACTGATCTGAGATCCTATTTTTCTTCCTTCCTTTTCTTTGTATAGAAAGGGGAGGGCAAGTCCTGCTCAAACCCACGACTCTCCAGGAGTTGGGGAGAGGGAACCTGAACGATGCCAGGTGCACGGCGGAAGGCGCGCTGTTTCCCGGAGCCCTGTATGGTCCCTCTGATAACCACCGCAGCGGCTGTTCCTCACGCTGGCGGCTCATTAGGGTTCCTGGGGCTGGTCCAAGAAATTGCCAAGGACAAGACTGGCAGCCTCCGCCTGGAAACTCCGCGAAGCCCGCTCCCCTCGGAGGCCCTTCCTTCAGCGTGAGCGAGGGGGTGAGTTCCGCTGAGCTAGAACCACGCCTGACAAGTGACATTTTGACGAGAGACGCGTTGACGAGTCCCTGGGGAGGCTGTGGAGTCTGGTTCCTGCAGACAGTGTCTCCCCTGAGGCAGTCTCCGTGCTTGAGTGCTGAGTGTGTGTGTGTGTGTGTGTGTGTGTGTGTGTGTATACACACATCTTGCTTCTCTGAGGAAGATTTTCCGAACACTCACGGGAGCCACGGACATGGAAAACAGATGGGGCAAAACCAGGCCCTGGCCTCTGAATTCAGGAGATCCCCGCCCCCTGGGGTTGACCTGTCCTCACTCCCTTGCTCCAAGCCAGTCCCCTTCGGAACTGCAGACCCTACCCCGATCGGGCAAGGGAGGGGAGATCCAGCCTCTAGGTGGATAGAGAAATAGATAAAACAGGGTCTGTCTCTTTAGAGAGCTTGAAATCTGGGCGCTGTGTAAGATGGTAGGGGTCATGTGTTCCAAAGAAGCAAGGTCAGACAACAAGTGTTCTGAAGGACGTGGCATATCAACTTGAAAAATGCCTAGGCTGGCCAAAGCCCACAGCTGGCGATGGGGCAGGAAGGAGGGCCAGTCTTGTCTCCCAACAGGGCCCGGAGGCCGAGCATCCGAGCGCCTTCTGTGCCGAGTGGGTGGAATAAATGTGGAGCGAAGCAAAGAATCAAAGAACCTCCAGGCGGGACAGTGTGCCAGCCAGCCAGTCCCCCGAGTCCCCTTCCAGACACTGACAAGCAGCCTTAGCCTTTCCTCGGTGTTTTGCAAGGAGCGCACCAAGGTCACACGTGGCCCCCTATTAAATGACTCTCAGTGTCTCAGAGTCCCCACCTCTCCTAAGCCCTGGGGTCTGCTAGGGCAAATCTCACTCGTCTTCCCCAAAATAGCCTTTCAAATCCAGTCAGACCTTGGATTGCAAGTAACTTCGTCTGCGAGTGTTCTGCAAGATAGGCAAGCATCCCTAATACATTTTAACTTGATAAAGGAGCCACGTCTTGCAACACGAATCATCCAGGCCGCCGCAAGTCACATGATTTTCCGCTTTGATATACGAGTGCTTTGGATTACGAGCGTGTTTCCGGAAGGAGTTACACTCGCAGACTGTATTTGAAACAGTAGTGGATTGGGTTCTCGATTGCTGGCTATGAAGCACCCCCAAACTTCATGGCTTAAAACAGCCACTGACTGGCACGATTGGATGGGCCGGCGGGGCTCGACAGGCCCTTCTTCCGTCACCCGTGGCATCAGCTGGAGGACCCGCGGACCTGCACTCTGGCAGGAGTCTGGCTGGGTCTGGGCCACCCCAGCTGGCCTAATCCACATCTTTGGCCACTGGTCCCCACTGTTGGCTGAGGTGTTCTCCTCCATTCAGTCTCTCCCCCAAGCTTCTCAGCTGGCATTCTTGTTGGCCCAAGCAAGTCACAAGGTCAGATTCAAGAGGAGGGGAAATAGAGTCTCTCTTTCTTCTTTCTTTTTAAACGTTTATTTATTTCTAAGAGAGAGAGTGCACACACGCACGCGCGCGCGTGAGCTAGGAAGGGGCAGAAACAGAGGGAGACAGAGGATCCGAACCGGGCTCTGTGCTGACAGTAGAGAGCCCCGTGCAGGGCTTGAACCCACAAACTGGGAGATCCTGGCCCAAGCCGAAATCAAGAGCCCCGCGCTCAACCCACTGAGCCACTCAGGCGCCCCTTTTTTCTTTCTGATGGGAGGAGCATCACGCACACCCATGTATGGGAAGAATGGCCAGTTTGGCAGACAGGCTGCCAGAAACCGCCACAGCTCTTGTACCTCAACTCCTTCTGCCTACACAGCCCACACGCTTTCAGAAGCTCCTGACAGGCCCCAAGTTCTCTCTCCAGAGCTGTCCCTTCCTTTCTGAACCCACTTTGGGTTGGAGGCTTCCCTTTTAGGCCTGCCCGAGCCTTGCAAGAGTCATCTGGGCAATGGGCTGAGACCAGAGCAGGCTCAATCCTCAAAGGCAGCCTCCAGATTGACTCGGGCCAGAGGACAGGGTGAGGGAGAGGGGCCTCCTGACTGAGGACATGTAGAGCTCCCCTCGTCCAAAAGGCTCATAGGAGAGAAAGCTTCCTGGCTGGTAGAGACTCCGGAAAACCTGTCACACCGCAGAACAAAGCATTCTTTAAAAACCCTAAAGACTCTTCCATGTCCCAGCTGGTCACTTGGAGCAAACACTGCTGGTTAGGAAACTCATAGTGCTTAGTTGGCAATTAATCACTTAAAGCTCTGTGACGTCCTGCATATTGTCCAGGGCTGTTATTTAATTCTGGCCGTGTTTACGCTGCCGGGCGCTGGGTGGAGCCTCTAAGACAGACTGCACACTGGCCTAGGACACCTCCTTCCTGGTATTTTTTTTTTTCTAGAACAAGTACGTTATACTTTCATAGCAAGATAAAAATGGTATAAACAAATTCAAGGAGACCCTGACAAAGATGTTCATTGCAGTATTATTTATATTAACAAAACCATGAGAATAGCCTGTGTCCAGCCGCAAGAAAATTGCTAAGCAAATCGTGATGAATTTTATTTATGACGAATTCCATGGGGCACAAATTCTGAAGCCACCCAAAATGACGCTCCATAAGAGTTTTTACTGATAGAGGGAAACGCTCTTGATAAAACGTGAGATGAGAAAGCAAACAGCGTACAAAAATATGAAAGGGTTTGATCTAATTGTGATACGTGGAAATCTGCTGGTAAGAGTTAGCATTTACTAAGCACTTACTGTATGCCAGCACTTACAGGAATCAGCTCATTCCATCCTGGCAACATCCCTGTAAGGTAATATTATTCCTATCCCCATTTTATTTTTTATTGTAAGATTTTACTTTTAAGTAATCTCTACACCCAAATATGGGGCTCAAACTCACAACCTGAGATCAAGAGTCGCACACTCCACCGACTGAGCCAGCCAGGCACCCCTCATCTTCCCATTTTATTTTATTTAAGAAAATTTTTTGACTTATTCATTTTTGAGACACAGAGAAACAGAACATGATCAGGGGATAGGCAGAGACAGAGGGAGACACAGAATTGGAAGCAGGCTCCAGGCTCTGAGCTGTCAGCAGAGAGCCCGGTGTGGGGCTCAAACTCATGAACCATGAGATCATGACCTGAGCCCAAGTCGGATGCCCAACCGACTGAGCCACCCAGGGGCCCCACGTCTCCCCATTTTAAAGATGCAAAAGCGTCCTGGCTGGGGGCGCCTGGATAGCTCAGTAGGTTAAGCATCCGGCTTCGGCTCAGGTCATGATCTCACGGTTCGTGGGTTCAAGGCCCGCGTCAGGCTCTGTGCTGACAGCACAGCTCAGAGCCTAGAGCCTGCTTCCGATTCTGTATCTCCCTCTCTGACCCTCCCCTGCTCATGCTGTCTCTCTCTGTCTCTCAAAAATAAATTAAAAAACATAAAAAAAAAATTTTAAGATACAAAAGCTGAGGCACGGAGAAGTAAAACAACTTACCTAAGATGCCACAGCTCGTGTTAAAGGGCACCGACTTGAACCCAGACAGCAAGACCCCTCTCCACCACTCTGAACCACCACTTTGTGTACATACCTAAAACAGCCTGGAAGGAGACGTGTTAAAATGTTAACAGCGCTAATGTCTGGCGAGGGAATCACCGGTAGTTTTTACTGTCTTTGTTACCCTTTTGTGTGGGTTCTAAATTTTCCACAATAGGGCATGATTTACTTTGATTGCTGGGAAGAAATAATAATTATTTTTAAAATAAGAATAAAAACAAATGGGATCCCTCGACAGCAAAACCCTACCCACAGGACTTAAAGCTCACAGCCTTCCTTTGATGTTCAGACCCGCCGTCCTGGCCCCCGCTGCTTCCCCGTCTTGGCTCTCCTCCTTGGGAAGCACAGGCATCAGGCTCCAGCTCTGTTCTTGGCAGCCCTTCACCAGGATTTGACCGGACTCCTCAGGTCCTAAATGATCACAGAGAGGCAGCTGCTTACCCCACGCAGAGCACACTCCCGTCCCTCCCACCCGCGCACCCCCCCCATTTCACAGCCCGACATCTGGTGGACACGTGTGTCTTATCCCCACTCCTCCTGGCTCAGATCGTGCCCTGTGCACATCCTGCGGTCACCCACGGCAGCCAGTGTCTTGACACAGATAATCGCCTCTGAAAATATCCACCCGGAGGCTGCCCAACGCGGCAAAGCCTAGAGACACCTGGGCCGTGCAGACAGCTCAGGAGGTTATGGTGGGAGGGGGCATCATGCCGGACCCAGACATCCTACCCAGGGTTGGGGGGTTGGAAATCCAGAAAAAAACTGTACCTCTCAGAGGAGAGACACAGGATGGGCCACTATGAGGCTGTTGGGTTGGGGGGGCAGGGAGGAGCAAGAAGGGATGCCAGAAACTCTATTCCGGGGATAGGAAGGACCTGGAGGTGGGGTCTCACCATTACTCGCAGCCGGGAGGTCATCTTCAGATTCATTGACATTCAGCCCAAGCCCCAGTGGGATTTGCTTTGTCCCTGTGAATGTCAGCCTGTATTTATCAGTCAGTCAACAAATATTTATTGAGTCCAAGGCAGCAGGTTACAGGGTACCTGGGTTAGGGCAGAGGTTTGTGGGGTGCAGGCAGGTATAGAGAGTCCCCCATCTGCCCCACTCACCCCCCACTGCACACATACACAAGCACGCGCGTGCACACATTTTGTAACTACTGATGTAAGGACTTAAGAGACAGGTTTAGGTAGATTTCATATGGTTTCCTCGGATGGTTTACAGGCTGTTGGATAGTGCACTAGATGGATCATTATTCCCCAATTCCTCTCCCCTCCCTTGGACATGTGGCTTTGCAGTTCTTCTCACTAGAAACGGAGTAGATTTCCCCAGCCCTTGACTTTGGCAGGAGCAATGAATTGTTGGTAGTCCGGACACCAGCAGAGGTTTGCATCATGCTTGCAAAGAGGGACTAGCCTCCTGGTGCTTCTGCCAGCATTGGGAGAAAAACAGGGCCCGGCTACTACCAGGAGGGTCTGGGGAACCAGCCCAGAGCCCCCTCCACCTCACGCTGGCATCGCCAATCTCGAATTGCCACGGCTACATCACCAGGATAAGCACTTGATCATCCACTCTCTCCCTCTGTCAACAGCTCCACTGTGCCTTTTCACAGATGAGGAAACTTGGGCACAGTGACGTCACCCAGCCAAGGCCACACAGCAAGGGAAGCGGCAAGCAAGGATTTGAACTCAGCAACGCGGCTGTGTAACCTTCCAGGTGAGCCGCTATGCTGAAATGTTCCTCTCACCCTCTCCTGAGCCCTGAGAGTTTTATCGGCCGGTAGATTCTGAGCTCCTGCATCGAGTCCAGGTCACAAGAAGCGTTGCTCACCTGTGGTGACCTGGTAGCTGTGTTTCATCTCAGCCTCTGGCTGATAGAGACGCTGGAACATTCCTGCTCACTACTACCACCACCACACTCACCTGCTTCAGAGACCCGGGACAACTGACCTTCAGCCCTCAGCTGCCAGAACCGGCCGATAGCACTGAACATGCCTCTGGCCCCATGATAGCCCAGGAGGTGCTGGCGGTTGGCCTCCCAGTTGGTCCCGCCATCTCTCGCACTGGAGTTGGAAGCCTCTGGCAAGGGATAAGATGACCACTTTATTCAGCCTCCCACCAGGGCCACAGATTCCTCACAGCCACCAGGGACAAGCTCTGGGGCCTTATCTCCAAACCCCCAGGCCCATCACAGGACTCTCAGAATAAGGCTTCCACAGCCTGAGACCTGAAGCCCAGTGTCTTGGGATTATACTAGGAGAGGTCCCTTCATTCAGCAGCCCTAGAAATATCCCTATGGTTTTCTGACACGGTGTGCATATAGCTAATGTGTACACAGATAACATCTTAATTTTGATCTAAAGGTGTTAAAAGGGGGCGCCTGGGTGGCTCAGTCGGCTAAGAGTCTGACTTCAGCTCAGGTCATGATCTCGTGATTTCTGAGTTCGAGCCCTGCGTCGGGCTCTGTACTGATGGCTCAGAGCCTGGAGCCTGCTTCGGATTCTGTGTCTCCCTCTCTCTCTTGTCCCTCCCCTGCTTGAGCTCTGTCTCTCTCTCTCTCTCTCTCTCTTTCAAAAATAAATAAACATTAAAAAATATTTAAAGGTGTTAAAAGGAAGTCAGGGTGGGTGGAAGTACTCCATTGCTATCACAAAAGGAGATTGATTTTAGCCAAACACGAACCCGTACCAAGGTCAGAAATTGGCTAAAGAGTCCTTTGCTTTTCTCCAGTCCCTTCAAGCCCACGGGGAGCAGATGTGTATGAGTTCACACAGAGTTTGGCTCTGAGCAACAAAGATCAAAAGTAAGAATGGCTCAGATGAGTCCAAGGTGTATTTCTCCTCAAATTCCAAGCCAGGCAGTCGGAGCTGGTATGGTGGCCCTGCTCCCTGAACCCCCAGGGACTGTGGCAGGTGGTATTTTCCAGAACCAGCCCCAGCAGTATCTCTCATCCCTCATATTCTTGTGCAATGTGGCTTTGAGATTCCTCCCATCAAGGATGAGGGACGTAGATTCCCCTCCGCTTGACTCTGTGTGTGATTGTGACAATTGGGGCCAGTAGAGTTGGCAGAAGTGATGCTGAGAGACTCCCGTGAGTGGATCTTAAAAGGTCATGCCGTGTCTTCCGTGTTCCCTGGAACATTCCTGCTTGGGGCTCATGGAAGACATCCAATGACCCCTGAGGCCGCCACGCTGTGAGGACACCACGCACACGCAGAAGCCATGTATAGGTGCTCTGGTCAGCACTCCTAATCTCTAGCCATCCATTTCGGCCTCCAGACAGGCACGTGAAGCCATATTGGGTCTTCCAGACCATCCCTTCAGCCAGCTGAGTTCCACTGAATGATCTCCGTCAACACCACCAAGAGCGAAAGAATTGCCCAGCCAAGCCCTGCCCGAATTCCTGACCCACATAATCTATGAGCACAATAAAATGGCTATTTTAAGCCACAAAAGCCAAGGTGGTTTGTTAACACACCGAAAGTTATAGAACAGGACTCAGGTTCTATCCAGCTGAGTGCTCTGCCATCCTCAGGGGGTGGGGGGGGGGGGTTGTCCTCATTGCTCAAAATGTTATCTAGAGCTCCAACCATCACATCTGCATTCCAGACAGTATGACGTTGGGAGTGATGAAGAAGAAAGACAAAGGGCATGACGCAGATAGCTGTCTGTGAAGGAAGCTCCCCGAAGATGTCTCAGGACCTGACATCATATGGGCTAGTATTTTGTCGCATAGCCATACCTAACAGTAAGAGAGGGTGGGAAACATTGTCTTCATTCCAGATGACTGCGTGCTTAAGCAAAAATCAGAAGCTCTAGTGCCTAAGCAGACAAAGAAAATGAGTACTATAGCAGTCTAGCAAGGCGTCCAAAATTTCCTTGGCCCCCTCCTTCTTCCCTCACCCCCCACCCGGCTATTTATTTCCACACTTTCAGCTCACCCCAGGGTCCTAACCTGAACCTCAAGTCTGAAGAAAACTATAGATCGTCACATGCAAAAGACCAATGAATGTTTCTCTGGCTTCTCCCAAAGGCGTCTCTCAAGGTATAATTTTGGATACTAACCACGTCCCTGTCTCTTCTCTTTCTAAAGACTCCATCCCACAAAGTATGAGGTATGACAAAGATAGGGTCATGGGCAGGGGATCTGGGCTGCCACATACATTACCATCTGGGGGCGCCTGGGTGGCTCAGTCAGTTAAGCATCTGACACTTGACTTCTGCTCAGGTGGTGATCTCACGGTTCGTGAGTTCGAGCCCCGCATCAGGCTCTGCACTGATATCACGGAGCCTGCCTGGGATTCTCTCTCTCTTTCTCTGCAACCCCCGCCATGCACTCATGCTCCCTTGCTCTCTCTCTCTCTCTCTCTCTCTCTCTCTCAAAATAAATAAATAAGTAATTAACATCTGTAAGGGTGTCCAGCACTGGCCCATCTAATCCCTGCCCTAGGACAGGACACTACCCTGTTTTATCTTCATTGAACACGTGAAAAAACGGAGACCCAGAAAGCTTAAGTGACTCATTCACAGCCACACAGCTGGGAAGTGGCAAGGACAGAAGGGCCACCACAGCAGCTGTCACAGCTCATCCCGGAGCGTGAGGTCAGGTGCCAGGCTCCGGGCCATGGCTCTGTAAACACTGAGTCCAGGCCTGTCCCTCCCCTGAGCGCCAGATGTTCTGCATCACCCACCACGGAGACATTGTGTCTGTCCTTTCTGCTCCCACTGGATCACTAGAGAGTGTGCCTGAGGGCAGGAGGCCAGTGCTGTGTTCGATAACCTGCTGCCTCTACCTCGACTCCTGTGAACCAGGCGGGCTCCACAGCGGGACCCAGAGCTGGTGAGGGGTGGGAGTGGCCACAGCCACGGCACCAGGAAAGAGAAGGCTGGGTGGCTCTCTGCAGCTCCAGCCCCCCATCCCCACCCCTGGCCTGAGCCTCCCACCCGCCTTCTTTCAGAGACTCATCACTGCCAGACAGGCAGGTGGGGGCAAGCCCCACCACTTGTAAAGCAGTGCACTTTGCTATGTAAAGAACCATTGCAAATAATGAAAAAGTTCTGGAGACAGATGGTGGCGATAGTAGCATAACCTTGCAAATGTACTCAATGCTGCTCCACCATACACTTAAAAATGGCTTAAGTATGGGGCGCCTGGGTGGCTCAGTCGGTTGAGTGTCCAACTTCGGCTCAGGTCACGATACTGTGGTTCGTGGCTTCAAGCCCTTCGTTGTGCTCTGTGTTGCCAGCTCAGAACCTGCAGCCTGCTCCAGATTCTGTGTCTCCCTCTCCCTCTGTCGCTCCCCCACTCATGCTCTGTCTCTCTAAAAAAATAAACATCAAAAAAAAATGTTAATAGCTAAAGTGGCAAGTTTTATGTAATATATATTCGACCACAATAGGCAAATGCCCCAAAACTCAGTGGCTTAAAATAGCAACCACTTATCAGCTAATGAGCCTCGAGCTTGGGCTGTGCTAGGCTGGGTGGTTTTACCGGCCTCACCAGGGCCAGCCGGCGGGTCACCTGGCACTGACTGGTCCAGGAGGGCCTCACTCATGCCTTGTGGCCAGCTGCGTGGGCCACATACCTCCACCTGCCTAATCCAGGCACATGTTGCCGAAACCCAGGTGTATCCACGCTGACAATTGCAAGGGTCTCAGGAACACCAAGGAAGGGCAAGCCCCGATGCAAAGGCACTTTTCCAACCTGTGCTAATCCTGTCTGATGGCATCCCACTCGCCGAAGCGAGTCACACCGCCAAGCCCAGAGTCAGTGTGGGAGCAGGACCACAGCAGGGGGGAAACACAAGGGTCCGTGAGAAAATGGAGGGCCACGACTCCCCTCCCCCACAGCTTGTCCATGTGCAACGTATGTGTGTGACTGCACAAGCGCATCAGCTTTCCAAACAGAAAAGAAAGCTGGTGGCCCAAACCCGCAGCTATGTTAGCCATTGAAGGCACGAGACGCCCCCAGGCAGGAATGCAGCTTCCAGAAAAGAAGACCCGAGACACTGAACGTTCTAGCATCTTCGCACGGAGACCTACACCAGAGCCCACATCCTCAACTGGGGGATTTCTGCAAAGTCTGAGTCGGGCAGTTGGGCGGGGGAGGAGAGGGCAGGGGAGAACCGTGCCCCCAGAGTGGGAAAGAGCTCGTGGAAATGCCCGCCTCTCCCAGCCCGTTCACCCTCTTGCTGGGCAATTGATTCTTGGGTCCTGTTCCCATCAACAATGATATGCCAAACAGCAAGGTTTGAAGGAGAAGGGATGGGTAGTGAGATGCTTGCAGAAAATGACCCCTTCCACAATTTTCTTCCCTGCCTTGTCCCAGGAGGAAGCTGAAGTGGGGCCAGCCACCACAGCTAACTGGATGCCAAGAAGGCAGCCACTTCCATACCAAAAGTCTACACAGAGACGCAGATAGCCTGGATCAGCCCGTCAACCACTGCCGAGTGACCTTGGGCAAGTGAAGAAGCCTCATGCAGTTTCTTCATAGAAGTAAAACGAGTGGGGGCGCCTGGGTGGCTCAGTCCGATAAGCGACCGACTTCAGTTCAGGTCATGATCTCACAGCCCCGTGAATTCGAGCCCCGAGTTGGGCTCTGTGCTGACAGCTCAGAGCCTGGAGCCCGCTTCGGATTCTGTGGCTCCCTCTCTCTTTCTGCCCCTCCCCTGCTTGCTCTCTCTTAAAAATAAACATTTAGGAAAAAGAAGTAAAACGACTGGACTAAGCCCTCCTGCAGGGCCATCCTGAGACAGCTCTCTCTCCCACGCCACAAGACAAGATCGCCACCGTGACCTAAGCCAAAGTAACAGGGCCTCCAGGTTGCTGTTCATCCCATGTCTGAGCAGCACATCTAACAGCCCTGCCTTGGGGCACCTTGGTGGCTCAGTTGGTTGAGCGTCCGACTTTGGCTCAGGTCATGATGTCACAGTTCATGGGTTCGAGCCCCATGTCAGGCTCTGAGCCTGCAGCTTGCTTCAGATTCTGTGTGTCTCTCTCTCAAAATAAAATAAAGACATAAAAAAATCTAAAAAAAAAATAACAGCCCAGCCTTCATCCAAGGGCCAGTACAGCAATGGCGCTCCCGGTCTCCGGATTCCAGCAAGCCTCCCTCTCCCCTGCCTGGGGCTGGCTCCCAAAGTCTCCTCTAAGGGTGTCCCGACGGTACCGTGAAATCCTACTTCCCACTTGCTGTGGCAGGGGAGGGGAGGGGACACTGACAGGAAGCAGGTGTGGCCCCTCTGTGGTCGGGAGAAGGGATCACAGGCCGCTGTCACCTGCAGGTTCCAGGAAAGGGGCCTGATCGCAGCCCCGAGCACTGCCTCTCCAGAGTGCGGGAACCGCGCTGTGGAAAGAATTTTGATTTCTGTCTTCCCTGGTCCTCCCCACCACCCAAAATGCCAACCAGGAGGAAATAGAGACAAGAGAGCATTTTTAATGACTTCGTGTAGGAGCAATCCTGCAAGACGGAGCATCCTACAAGAAAAAAAACCACAGAATTCAGATTCTCAGAGACCGGAGAAAGAATACAAGGCCAAGAGATGATGTTCTCTCACCTGTATTCCACGAGGCCGACTAGCCCCCCAACACCCCCCCCACACACACACACCCCATTCCACACCCTCTTGGGCTCACCAGACTTCACCACTCAGCCAGCTTAGTAGTTCTGGGCTGACCTCCCTCACACCTCAGATGACCCGGGTGCTAGAACCCAGGCTCATTTGCATGTTGACCTGATGAACACTGCCCCCCCCCGTTCGGTTGGTTTATTGCAAGTTCATTGGTCTCCCCACCTTCCCGTCCCACCCGATTCTTTTTTTCTGTATGTCAGTTACATAATGTCTGTTTCCTGAGTTAAGAAAAGCATCTCTGCCTCCTAATTTTTCCTTGGAGCTGAAGGAAGGGAGACAAGCAATGGCCAGGAGTCTGCAGGTCGCCCTGGGGCTGGGGTGGGGCACTTGGAGGCTCCCTCACGTGGGCTCTCCCCTAGACGCTGGAAAGGATGAACTAACACTTTTTTCCTTACTGGTGGAGCTGGGAAAGCTGGAGGCCCCCTGCTGTCCCCCATGGACTCCCTGACTCCTAAGCGGATATGGTCACTGTTAAACTGGGGAGGGGACACATAGGCATGGGGCCCTAGGAGACCCTGATAGACCGTCCTGGCTTCGAAGCTCTAATTAGGAGCTACCTTCATGGCCTCCTTTCTCCAGGTACAGAAACCTGGACAAGTAGCTGTCTCCCCGCCGCCAATGCCCAAACCCCGATGGAGGGGGAGGAGAAAGCGGGAGGGCGGGCGGGCGGGGGGGACTGGCAGTGCCGCTCCCGCTGCCATCGCCCCCTGTGTATAAAACTCCCTTTGTATGCAGGTCGCCGGCTGCTCCCCATGCCAGGTGCAGCTGCCAGGATTCTCAATGCGGTTTGAACACAATTTGCCAGTGTTGGTTCAGCTCCGCTGGCTTCCAGTTGGGGGGCCATATGCTGCCTTTAATCTGCCTGTGCGATTCTCACCGATGTCAATAGGCGCGGGCGGGTGGGTGGCTGAGGTGGCCCGAAAGCCGGGGATGGGGTGGCGCTCCCACTGCTGCCAGGCGGCCCTGGTCCGCACGCCACCGAGGACCACCAGCGGGTCCTCGCAGGAGGCCGTGGCGCAGGGCGGCAGGGACAGGCGGGGCCGGCCGCTGGCAGCTGCCGGGCATTTGGCCCTGGCGCGTGGGAGCCTCTCCGGCCGGCCATCCCCATCGCCGTCATTGGGCCTCCCCCTCCGCAGAGATCCCTGCCAAGGAAGCCGGCCGGGGAGGTGCCAGCGCTCAGTCCAGACTTCGCATTTCCCTCATTCTTTCTTTAATTGGATTTTTGGTCCTGCTGGGCAAAATAAGCTTTCCACTGGCAAAGCACTCTTGCCTCTTCTGAACGCGCAATGGTGCCTGGCGGCTCTGGGCAGGACTGTGCCTTCCTCCTCCGCCAAAACATTCATTCCTTCCCTCCAGGGACACAGGGACCTGGCGCGCGCACGTGCACACACACACCTACCGCACACCCCACGCACACGCACCCCACGGCCATATGCACACAAACACACACACCCACCGCCACTGTCTGCACGCGCACGCCTACACCTCACGGCACGTGCACACATACACACCACCACCATATGTGCACACACATACCCCACACCACACACACACACACACACACACACACACACACACACCCCAGGTGAACTTGGCCTCCCTCAGAGAACTTCACAGAGAGGCCTTCTCTGAAATAATTGGGTAAAGGTCCTGGCTCAGAAGGGAGGAGTGTCTCACACCACAGCCTGAGTGGGTACCCGGGGGCTGGCTGTACCCTCAGCATCTGGGCTGCCTCCTCCCCAGTAGTCAGACCCTCCTTCCCTGAAGGCCTGGAAGTCCCAGTTGTGTGACCCAGCCACAGATCAGAGTGCCAAGGAGCCATCTCCCTTCCTTCCTTGACAGGCAGGCAAGCAAGCTTAACTTAGTGTTTGTCTAGGGGGCGGGAGGGAGGGGTGAGGGATGAGCAGGCAGGCGAGCTGGAGTCTGGCTGAGAAGTGGCATTTTACTAGCAACACACAGAAGACATTTGGCTGCTCTGAGACCTTGGACTGAGCATTAGGGAAGAAGGGGAGAGGAGGGAGAGAATGAGAGCAGGGAAGGAAAGGGGGAAGGGAGACAGGGAGGGCAAGGAAAGGAAGAGAGGAAGGGGAGAGGAAGAAAGGAAAGGAGGGGAGGATGGGGAGGAAAGAGGGAAGGGCAGGGAGGGGAAGGGGAGGAAAAGGGGGAATGGAAAGGGAAGGAAAGGGGAAGGAGGGGAAGGGGATGAGAGGGAAGGGATGGGGAGGAAAAGAGGGAGAGGGAGGAGAAGGGAGGGGGAGGGGGAGGGAGGAGGAGGGCAGGAGGGGGTAGGGGAGGAGAAGAAGGGGAAGGGAAAGGAGGGATAGAGTAGGGAGAAGAAGAGGATCAGACAAAGAAAAGAGGAGAAGGGAAGGGAAGAGTGGGGAAGGGGAGAAGGAAGAACGGGGGGGCGGGGAGAAGAGGAAAATGATTGGAAAAGAAGAAGGAGGGAGAGGAAAAAGAAGGAAGGAAAGGAGGGAAGAGCCACCCCCCACCCCACCCCCACCTCCATTTGTTTTTAAAGGAGATGAGTTTTACTTAGTAGCAGCTCTGAGAAGCCGCAGAGCTGAACCCCGAAGCTTCCCTGGGCTTCGCCAGTGGGATCGTCGCTGGCATACCCTCCGGGAGCCGGGGGCCATCACTGGGGGGGCAGCCCCGCAGTCCCCAGTCCTCAGTCTCCCCTCCTGAGGTCCAGGAGCCCTCCCAGGAAGTCCTCAGACCCCACAGCAGGCGGAAAGCTGCTGAGGGTCAAATACATCACAGTATTTCAGAGTCCCTGTTAACAAGCACCCATTAAAATTTGACAACCAGGTAGTGGCGCAGATAGCACTCGTTTTGCAAAAACTTGAGGCTTTCTGCTGGTTCAGCAAGACAAAGCCGGTTTACCTGCCCCTTGCATGCTAAGCCCAGAGCTCCGAGGCCTTAGCTGCTGGGTGCTGCCTGGTTCGCGGGATGCGGGGTGTCTCTTTGCCAGGCCACATCTGAACCTGGCTTGTTAATGAGCCTGCTTTTGTAAGCTCACTGCCAGTCAGGCTGCCTTTTTTTAATCAAAAGATAAAACAGTCGGTTATCAAGGATTAATGACTCTTACAGCATCCATATGAGGCTCGTATTTATCCTTTAAAAGAAAACGGAAGGAAGAAAAATGACCAGATTTTGTTTCAGTAAGCAGTTTAAATCTGCTCTGGTAAGTTGAATTCATTCATTCATTAATTCAGTCATGTGTCTGAGAGAAGCCAGCAAGAGCCCCCTCTATCATCAGAACTTCTCACTGTGAAATAAACCCCGAGTAACCAGATTAACTATGAAGTATGTCTCCGTCAGGTTTTAGGCATTAGTTCAAGTGTACTTTCTGGGCGTTCCGGCTTCTTGTAGCGCGTTGCCGATTCTGGGATTCCAGGCAGCACTTGGGGAGGAGGAAGCGTCTGTGTCCCCTCTCTGGCTTCGAAATAGAGCTCGTGCGCACAGTGACATTACTCTGCCATGTTGATTTAACTGAGAATATCAATATTTTAAATAGGTTCCCCTATGATTCATATACTTTTGCATAGCACCAGATGTATAAATATCTCTCCGCATCTGAACACACAGAGGCATACGTGCACACACACACAAGCGCCCGTATCACACACATATGTATGTGACCATGCAGAGTGTGGGACTCCAAAACACTCATTTGAAACTGTTTGGGGGCTTGCACCAGATAATATGATCCAGGGATCTTTTATTTAGCCTTCCAACATACGGTTTGGCAAAAACAAAAAGCAAAAAACATCAAAAAACTATTGGCCTGTTCTATTCCAAAGTGGGCCCTACTGTTTTCTAAGTTGGCTGTCATCATGCTGGTCTCTTTCTTGATATTCCCCACCCTCTTTTTCAGTGTCTATGTGCTCCAAGGGATGAAAGCTAGAACTATTGCATGAGGATACTTGAAATCACAGCCAGAAATGTCAAGGTGTTCCTTCCCAAACCATTGCCAATGAGACACACTCAGGTTACAATGCCAGCCATGGTGGGAATTAAATTGATATTTACAACACTGAAGCACATCATTGTGTTGCTTCAAAGAAAGGGAAATACTGATTCTGGAGTGGGGTGGGGAGCACAGATAAATTCAAAGAATCCCAATGGAGTCTGTCTATTGTAGTTTAACCTCTCCACATCAGTGGCTCCTCATCTGTCCCATGATGATATTAATGCCTGATCCACCAGTCTGTGGGGGCGGGGGGGGGAGGCGGATCTAGAATTCTCTGAAAGGATAGAATTTAAAAGAAAGGCCTACAGGAGCTTATTTACGGGAGGGCAGGGTAACAGCTCAATTCCGGAGAGAAGCGTGTCACCTGAAAGTCCTAGAACTCAGGGTGTCACCTGAAAGTCCCTGCTGTTTGGCCGATTGCTGTTCTGACCTCTGGGTTGGGAAGAGAGGCTGTTGGCAGTAGAAGTGTGGGAAAGGAGGCCTGGTAGAAGGTTCCAAAAGCCCTGTCTTCATTAATATGCCTTCAAAGTCTTGGAAAAGCTTCTCAGCAATCTCATCTAGAGAGAATTGGAAAAGCAGGCAAGGGGCCATTTTGCCTGTCCTGTGGCAGCCATTCCTTCTGGTGACTCAAACACTCAAAATAGTGAACGGCTTTGCCTTAAGATACCTATTAATTACAACGGGAAGGATCATAACTTTACACTGGAGACACCCATCGGACATCCCATTGGCCAAATGATAAACTGACATCACGTGCCTCCTGATACAAAGCAATGAGAAGGACACAGCATCACTTCAATTGTATCTGTGCCAAACGTGAGGAACTGGAATCACATCTTGAGGAAACAGCAGACAAACCCAAGTTGAAGGATTATTTTGCAAAATAACTAACCTGAATGCTTTAAAAATGTCAAGGTCAGGAAACTCAACTAACAATTGAGGATCCGTCCCAGATTAAAGCAAACCAGGGGGGAGAGACAATGGCAAGCTATGTGTGATTCTGGATTGGCTCTTGGAAGAGAAAAAAAAAATTTTTTTTCTATTGCTATAAAGGGCAGTAATGGGACAGCTGAAGAAATGTGAATCTGTAGATTAGCTAACAGTGTTAGAGCAATGTTAATTTCCTGATTTTGATAATTGCATTGTGGTTATATAACAGGATATCCTTGTTTTTTAAGAGATCTATACCAAAGTATCAGAGGTAAAGGGTCATCATGTCTGCAACTTATTCTCAAATAGTTCACTAATATCTATATCTATAGGTAGCTAAGCCAGCTAGCTATGTGCGGTGTATCTGTCGACAGAGAGAGAATAAAGGAAATTAGTAAAATGCCAACCTTTAGAGAATCTGGGTGAAGGGTATATCAGAAATCTTTGTACTATTTCTGAAACTTTCCTGTGAGTCTGAAATTTATTTTAAGCTAAAGATGAATAAATACATAAAGGACTTCGAGTTTCGCTTTGGAGCAGCAAGGAACAAGGGAGATGGGGAACAGACTAGAGCCAAACCTGGTGAACATGAGGATCCCCCAAAGGGTCAGTGGACAAGGTGGCCATGACCCAGCAGAGAAGAAATGGGACAGGGCCCAGCACCGGTGCGGACTTCAGCCAAAATTTGCCTCTAGAATTTTCTGCAGTATGGATGTGCATGGATGCAGGCTGGGACAGAGTTCTTTAGGGTCAGCGTGTAGCATGGGGCTCACCATTTAGTAGGTGAGCCATTGGTATTGTTGCCAAATGAATGAATGAATGAATGAATACGCTCCTCCCTCCGCATCACACACCACAGGGCAGCAGGCTCCCCAGGTCTGACCAGGGCGCTGCGCCTCTGTTTCCTGGCCCCAGGTGGATGAGAAGGCTCGATCAGCGACAGTGGGAGTCAGAGCTCCCTGCATTCATCCAAAAGCTTCTGTGAGATTCATTATTTAAGCGACAGCACATCCCCCAAATAAACACGTGCGTCTTTGCAGCCCGCAGCCCGGGAGCACTATTAAACACACAGCGGCAAAAGGCTCCGGCCTTCGCTGCTGCGTGCAATTTCCAACCGGCTCGCTATTCTTTTGTCACCGCCTTTTTATTGGTTTTCTCAAAGTGGTTACAATGCTGTTATTGTAAAACCCTCACACCAGAAGAGTGAGAGAGGCGGCGGTGCCCGAGAATAGAGCAATTTCTGCCGGGAGAGTCTGTACACCTGGTGGGGGAGGCTACCTAGCAAAAGTGGGGGGAAACGGAGCCTTTTCTTTGCTCAGGTCCGCTTGACCCACTTGTAAATCCACTGGGAGCCAGGGCAGCCCTTGAATTCCATGGAGAGTAAATGGCCTTGGCACTTTCTGCCCCTGGGGGTGCCCCACTGTGAAGAAATCTCAGCCGCCCCTTCCCCCTTCACAGGCTAGCCCAGCTTCCAGATGCATGGGTGGGGGTCCCCCGGATGGGGGAAGCTGTGGTTTCCCCAACATCCCCACTCCTCACCTGCACAAAGACTTTTTTCACCCCACTGGGTTCTATGTATCGAAGTATATTTTACATGCAAGAAAATGTGCCAATTCTAAGTATCCATACACCTTTTACACTGGCCACTTCAAGAAATAGAGCACCGCTGTCCAATACAGCTTCCTGCAAAGTTGAAAATGTTCTGTATGTGTCACACGTGACTACTGAGGCCCTTCAAATGCGGCTAGTGCTACCAAGGAACCGAATGTTTAGCTGTGCTTCATTTTAATTTAAGGAGCCACAAATGGCCAGTGGCTATTATATTAACACAGATAGAGAACATTTCCAGAACGTTCTCTCGTGCCCCTCCCAGTCAGCACTTCCCAAGAGGTAACTGCTTTTCTGGCTTGTACCGCTGTGGGCCAGGGTTTCTCCACCTCGGCATGATTGGTGTTTGGGGCCAGTTCATTGTGAGGACTGAGCTATAGACTAGGGGACATTTAGCAGACCCCTGGCCTCCACCTCCTAGATACCACGGCACCCACCCCCAACTGTGACAACCAGAAATGTCTCCAGACAGAGCCTACTGTCCCCCCATGGGCGGTAGGGTGGAGACGCACCCCTGGTTGAGAACTGCTGCCCTAAATTTAGTTATGCCTCTTTTTAAACTTCAAATCAATGGAATCATACTGTGCTACGAGCTGTTTTCAGCCTCTTCTTTTCCTTCTTTTCAAGGAAAACCTTGGTTTGCGAGCATAATTCACTCCGGAAACCTGCTTGTAATCCAAAGCACTTGTTTATCAAAGCAAATTTCAAGAACCGTTGGCTCAGCTGTGATCATGTGATGTTCGGCATCGTGTACTACCCTATTGCAAGATATTATTCGTTTATCAAGATAAAATTTATTAGAAATGTTTCCTTGCCTTACAGAACATTTGCAGAACAAGTTACTCTCAATGCAAGGTTTGACTGTGTATATACATACATGCGTGTATGTATATGGGTATATACATATGTATATACACAGTAGGAATGCTTTGCTCACAGTCTGGAGGCTGGAACTCTGCAATCAGGGTGCCAGTGTGGTAGGGTGGGGGCCCTCTTCCAGGTGGCAGACTTCTGTCATTTTACCCTCATTTGGTGGAAGGCTGTGTGCAGTTAGTTCCTTTTGCCCAACATGGTATCTGTGAGGTTCATCCAGACTCTGTTGAGTGTCCGTGGTGCGTCCATCCGTATCCCTGGGTAGCACTCCACTGCAGGGAGGTTCTACAGTTTGTTTATCCATTTGTCTGCTGATAAACATCTAGGTTGTTCCCAGGTTGGGACTCGTATGCACAAAGTGGCTATGTTCATGAGCGGAGCTCTGTGCGGACACAGGTTGTCATTTCTCTTGGGGGCATGCCCGGGAGCGGAAGTGTGGAGCCACAGGTGTGTGCTTACCTTCATCAGAAACTCTTCCGTTCTACGTTGTGCCGTTCTACGTTCCTACCAGCCACGGACAAGAGCTCTAGTTTCTCCATACCCTGGCCCACCGAGAGGCACCATCTGTCTTTTTCATTTTAACCATTCTAGTGGGTGGTAGGGTAGCGGGGTAACCTCTTCAAGGCCACAGAGCCACCCAAAGGAGCCAGATTCAACGTGCAGCTAATAACAAAAGCATGAGCATTGAGAGGGGCTCTGGAGCATCTCCCTGCCCCGTTCCGCCCCGGGCCTTGGTGAGTTCTGAATCCAGGGAGCCGAGGGTGCCTCGAAGCCCCCACAGTGGGACTGTGGCAGATTTCTTCCCCCTCAATTCTCTTTCCACTCCTCAGCTTGTGGGAGGGGAGACATGCCATGGGGGGAGAAGTCACAGACAAGAAAATTCCTGGAGAACTGAGTGTGCATCAGACCCCGCCCTCCCTCGGCCCCACCCCATTTCCAACGCATGCGCACAAGCACCTGCGCGCGCATGCGACCGGCAGAGACACAGGACAGCAGCTTGTTCTTCGAAAGGGGAAGGGTGATGCTGGCGAGGAGAGACGAGAAGACAAGAAGAGTTGGTTGGCTGCCACTTGGGAAGTTCAGAATGGGCTGGCTAAGGACCTACCAACTTTTGGAGGGCACGCCCTGCAAAGATGGTAAGTTAGACACTAGAAGATGGGACACACATCAAAGAAACTCCAATCCCCTTCTCAGTGCGGCATCTGGTCTCATTTTCGATGGAAAATAAACAGTGCAACCCACAAGTTGGAGATACTATAATGCCACCAGGACCTGGACACAGAGAGCTGCCTGCAGTAGGACTGACGGAGTGTGACAGGTGAATCTGGAGGGGTTTACCAGAGGAAGTCCGGAATCAGGAGAGGAGAGCTCGAGATTAACCACAAGACAGAGGGAGCACCGCACCATCCAAATAAGAATGCATGTCTTAATACGCTCTTTTGTTTGGTGCTATTTCTGAGGGCCTGCTCTCAACTATAATGCACCCCTAAAACTTGATCCTGAGGACGTGTTATTCTCCCCACCAAAAAATATATGTTTTTAATTTTTATTTATTTTTGAGAGAGAGACAGCGTGAGCAGGGGTGGGTCAGAGAGAGAGGGAGACAACAGAATCTGAAGCAGGCTCCGGGCTCTGAGCTAGCTGTCAGCACAGAGCCCGATGCGGGGCTCGAATCCACGGACTATGAGATCATGACCTGAGCCGAAGTCAGATGCTTAGCCACTGGGCCACCCAGGCGTCCCAAAAAAAAATATATATATAGTGTAAAGATTCATAAGGAAACTCCGGGTAATGACACGATCTCTGCCTGCTATTGTAGTGTGTTGGTCTCTGTGGGCCACTCAGGTCTCTGCCAACATTATCCCGTACCGGTCAAGAGGACAGGAGTCGGGGGCCAGGGTCCCTGTAGAGAAAGCATCACCTGTTCTGTCAATGGGTCAGGAAAGACTAAGCTAGAACTGGGAAGTGGCTTTTCTGGCGTTCAGAATGTGGACCTTTGTCACCCTAGACAAGGGACTTGGGTCTAGCCTTGTGCACCTAGATGCCTTGGGGCCTGGAACATTCTTACCCCACTGGCAATAGGACTTCAAGTTAGCATCTGCTTGGGCAGAAGAGATGTTAGCCAGTCAGGAAATCACAGCGGGATGCACAGCCAGCTGATGCTTGGGAAACCAAATGCCCCGAGTTCATGCTCCTCTTTATATTTTCTCTCTGCCCGCCTTAAACTATTTATTAAAATGCGAGCTCCTTGAAGGCAAGAGAGCATCTGTTTTGTCCGCGGCCACACGAGCCGCTGCTGATGTATGCACCCGGCATATTGCTCCCTGAGTATTTATGGAATGGCGGACTAGCAAAGCCCCAGCTGAATGCTCAGGCCTTGGCTCCACTGAGCCGCTCAGCCACTGGGAAAGCAGAGCATTTGCGGATGGAGAAGGCACACTTGGGATGTGCCAGAGAGATACGCAGCACCCTTGAACCTGGCGTGACCATTTCAGGGCTGACCGAAGAGAGGGTTCCAGGTCCCACGGTGTTCTCAGCCCCTCAGTGCCAATGTGGCCTCCATTACCAGTCTGGGGGGTGGGGGGCCTTATTTTACACAAGCGTGCCCTTACGGTCCCCAAACCTCAAGGCGTGGTCACAGGCAAGTTTCCAGGAAGGGAAGGCTCCAAGCAGACAGGGGAGGCCAGACTCCCAAACTTCCCTCCTGGCACGTCCCCTCCTCCTGAAGTTAACACCTACAAGCCGCGGGCCACCCCCAGGGAAAACATTCTTCATGACGGGTCCCACGAAGGACAGGGTCTTTTCCTTTGTTTTCCTTCGGCAGAGCCGGGACGGGCAGACATTTCAAAAATCAGCTTTATTTTCGAAAGAGGCACAGAGACATTAGCAGCATGCAGTCATACACGTTTCCCGAGTCCGGACTCCCGGAGGTAAGTAGGAGCAAGCTTCGTTCCAAACCCGCACTCTGGGGGTGGGGGGAGAGAGCCGGGGTGCCAGCTGGTGGCCCCCCGCTTAGTCAGAGTTGCCTTACTCCTAGCCTGCAAGCAGACATAGGGCCATCTTCCTCCCTCCCAGAGGCAGCCGTCATCTCTGTCCCAGGGTCTTCGGGGGAGCCCAGCTCGCCCTTGGTCCTCTCTCCGTGGACTGAGGGCACAGCCAACCCAAGGTTGGCAGCCAGCGAATGATAGGGCTCGCTGAGTCTCTGTTATCTAATCCACCTACCTCTGGAGCTTCCCTTGCAGCTCACTCAGGAAGCGCCCCTCCCCCCACACCATCTGGAAGTGGTTTATAAAAAATCTACTCATTATTGTTAAAAAGCAACACATAGGCTTTTGCAAGATACGGTTACGACAGCAGCCCCAAATCGGCAGGTTCCCAAAAGGTAGGGATGTTTACGCTGCCTGTCCCCCAGCACCGCTGACACATAGTAGGAGCTTGATCAGTGATGGCCGAACAGACACACAGAGGTGCTACACTTGCAGTAAGGGTGCTCCAGTCATGTCTGCGTAACAAATAGTTCCAGAAGGTAGCAGCTTCACCACTGTTTTCTGAGGCTCTCCGTCTCCAGGGGCTGGGAATCTGGACAGGACACAGCAGTGACGCCTCAGGTCTTTGCTGCACAATGTCTGAGGGTCTCAGTGGAAAAGTTGTGAAGGTTTGGTGGGGGGGGGGCTGGGCTCATCACCCTTCACTTGCACATCTGGCCACTTGGGTTGAAGTGACTCAAGGTCTGGGCTCACCGGGACTGTCCATCTGAGCCCCCACACGTGGCCTCTTTTATGAGGACTGGGCTTCCTCACTGCATGGCTAACTCAGGGTATCGGAGTTCTTCCGTGACAGTCCCTCGGGGCTCAAGGCAGAAGCTAATGGCATACTCCGTTTGAAGCTGTCGTCATCCCATCCAGACTTGAGGGGAGGAGAGACAGACCCCACCTCTCATTAGAAGGCGTGTCCAGGGGGCGCCTGGGTGGCTCTGTCGGTTAAGCGACCGACTTCAGCTAAGGTCATGATCTCACGGTTCGTGGGTTCAAGCCCCGTGTTAGGCTCGGTGCTGGCAGCTAGCTCAGAGCCTGGAGCCTGCTTCAGATTCTGTGTCTCCCTCTCTCTCTGACCCTCCCTTGCTCACGCTGTCTCTCTCTGTCTCTCAAAAATAAATAAAACACATAAAAATTAAAAAGAAAGAAAGAAAGAAAGAAAGCGTGTCCGAAAACTGGGGTCATGTTTTAAAACCACCACGAGGGGTGCCTGGGTGGCTCAGTTGGTTAAGCATCCGACTTCGGCTCAGGTCATGATCTCACAGTTTGTGGGTTCAAGTCCAGCTTCGGGCTCTGTGCTGACAGCTCAAAGCCAAAACCCTGTTTCAGATTCTGTGACTTCCTCTCTCTCTGACCCTCCCCTGCTGGTGCTGTCTCTCTCAGTCTCTCAAAAATAAATAAATAAAAAACATTTTTAAAAAGTTTAAAACCACCCCTAAGGGGAAAGCCCCGTCTCCCTTAAGGCTGTTGCACTCATTCCATCAAGAGAATTTACCTTGCACAAACTTGTTTGTGCATGACACATCAAGCCCCGCGTTGGGTCATGTGTAAGGATTCAGCAGGTGAACAAAATAGACACTGTCTCTGCCCTCACATAGCCTGCACTCTACTAAAGGAGACCGATATTAAACAAATAAACCGGCAGGGGCACCTGGGTGGCTCAGTGAGTTGAGTGTCTGACTCTGACTTTTGATTTAAGCTCAGGTCATGATCCCAAGGTCATGGGAGCCTGGTTAAGATTCTCTCTCACTCACGCTCTCTCTTTCTCTCTCTCTCCCTCTGCCCCTCTCCCCAACTTGCTTTCTCCCCATCTCTCCTCTCTAAAAAAAAAATGTAAAAATCGAAAAACCAAATAAACATGCCAGTGCATGATAAGCACTATTCAGTTAGGGCGAGTGCCCGGAGAAAGATCAGGAAGACTTGATTTCGATGGGAAATATCTTGCTCCTCTAGGAGCAAAATCGGACACAAGGTTTTGAGTGCAGGCAGTTTCTTGGGAGGTGATTCCTGGGAGCAGCAGCAGAGCAATGTGGACCTGAGAGCGAGCAAGAAGGGAGGCCGGGGTTGCGTTAATCAGTAGGCTACTGCTGCGGCCGATGGCATTCAGTGCCATGGATCCTTTATTTTAATGTTTATTTATTTATTTTGAGAGAGCGCGCGAGCGTGCTCATGAGTGGGAGAGAGGTAGAGAGAGAATCCCGAGCAGGATCCACACTGTCATCGCAGAGCTCGACGTGGTGGTGCTCAAACTCGAGACCCTGAGATCACCACCTGAGCCGAAACCAAGAGTCAAGCCCTTAACGGACTGAGCCACCCAGGCGCCCCGGCTGCGGGACACTTCTGACTGACAGCGTGGAACACTCTTCAGGTGGGCCCACCGAAGGCCGAGGAAGCTGGGACACCTATCGCACCAAATTCCTAAGAGTCCCAGTTGGGGGCACAGGGTGGGGAGGGGGGACGGTCCTCCCTGTGGGCCCTGCCAGGGAGAACCTCAGGCAAAGGGCCCTAAGTGCTGGGGGAAGGAGCCCTCCCGTGGCTCTTGGAGATAAAGAAGCCATCTTCTCAAAGGAGTTCAAGGGTCCAGAACGTGTGTCTTGTGGATGCTCCATCTGTCTGCGTCCCGTGTGGCCTTTCACCGAACACCGCCACGAAGCCAGCGCTTAGCAGGGGGCCTCAATAGGCAATGCATTTTTGGTTTTCTGCCCATGGGTTTGCAATGACTGTCCACACTGAACTCCCTGCCCCCATGTGCCCCTCCCCTTTGTGACTAATGGAAAACCACGACAAAATTGCCCATGGGCAGACAAGGTGGGGCTGTTTGTGCCCAAGAGAGCGTTTTCCCTTTTGTGTGAGGTTAACTGCCAGGAATTGTGGGCACCACACCCCGCAACTCTGACCTCAGCAGAGCTTGGCGGCAGAGCGGCTGTCCCACCTTTAAGTTACGAGACCCCATTCATCGGGGAGGGGGTCTCATACCCAGCCAGTTGCCCAGGACGGAAGCACTCACGTACAGGGAAAATGGCAAAGCAGCACTCGGTCAATGGGTGGCCACATCAGCAGCAGACCATGCTCTTGACATGTGCAGGGTCACGGTTAAGGCTGGCACATGGCTCTTGGGCCCTGGTCCCCTTAGATCCAAGAGAACACACACGGCTAGTCCAAAGCTTTACCACTCCAGGCTCCGCACACTGGAGGCGAGGCTACAAAACCAACCTTTAATAAGCTAGAGCGATGTGAGGGAGAATGAGTGAGCAACGGAAAGAAAATGTGTTTTTATTTTTAAATAGCTAAATTGAATTGCTGCCGGATTTTCAAAGAACCTTTGTCTGAATGACCCTTTTCCAATTCCACTGTTACCAGGTATCAAATGTATGCCGTGCCCTGA
>NC_043717.1:32794905-32817405 GCF_006229205.1 Suricata suricatta
TGAGGAAGGGAGAAGAGGAAAGGAAAGGGGGAGGGGAGAGGCAGGAGGGGAGGGGAAGGGAAAAGAAGGGAGGGAGAGAATTCCACTGGGATGGAAAAGCCAGGAAGTCACATTCCTACCCCAGGGGATAAATTGAACCCCAGCTCCACCAAGAACAGCGAGTGCAGTGGTAAAATCATTCAAACTCAGAATTGCTGACAGTGGAAAATAAACTCATCATTGCTGGTGAATGGAAACTTTGGGAAGAGGATGTCCCGGACTCCAGACCCCACATCTCCATCCTGGTATAGGGCACAGAAGACAGAAGGTGTGGGGGGTTAAAAAGGAAGGAGAGAGGGCCCCAGGGGCTGCAGGGTGAGGCCCCTCTGGAAGCCTTCAGGCAGGGGAGCTACAGGTCAAGAGAGGCGGAGAAAAGGAGAAAAGGCTGGAGGAGGCAGGAAGGGCGGGAGCTGGACACGGAGCCCAGGGCCCCTGCTGGGTGCGGTGGTCCAAAGCAGACCCTGTGCCAGGCAGGCGGTAGAGGAAGTTAGAGACGCTGGAATCCCCAGTCTGGGTCTGGTGCCCCCAGGGCTTGGCCAGAAGCCTCAGCCCTGCCCCCAGATGCCAGGGGAAAGGCCTCAGCACAACTGCTCCTGACCTCAACCACCTTCCCCTTCCCTGACCCCATTCAGGGCTGTGCAGGGCTGCTGGCCACTGATGGGAGGAGAGAGACCCACCTCCCCACCCCACCCCCGTCCCTCCTACTGATTACATGAGCCTCTCCCCCAACTTCTGACAGCCTGCACTTGCCACTCTTTGGAGGCCCGCCCTGGAGCAGTCCTTGAACCAAAAGTATCTGGGCGTTTCTAGCCTGCTCTCAGAGTAGCCACTAGCCAGGGAAGGAGCAAGACAGCACAGCTCTCTTGCCCAGAAGCAAGATAGACTCAGAAGTATGACTCACTGCCCAGAGCCCCCCCCGCCCCCCTGCCCCAGCAGTCCAGCTAAGCAGCGGCACTTGGTCTGAAGTTGGCCTCTTCCCACCCCACGCCCCCACTTCCAGGTATCTGCTGGGAGCCCAGCCTTAAGAAATCACTTCCATGGAAATCCTCATCTCAGGGTCTGCTTCTGGGGAAATGGAAGTCACGGGGCCTGAGGGCCGGGCAATGACAACAGTTATTGTGGGTGCGCACGGTGCAGACGGTTCTCATCTGGTCCTCGCTGGGACTGAGCGCCTGGCACGGAGGAGGAAGCGGAAGCCGGCGGCGCTCAGAAGGGACTTACCCAGGGTGGCGGAACTGGTGAGCTGAGCGGCTTAGATGAAACCCAAGGGCTGCACGCTCTCCTCTGGAGAGCCCTCTGCCTCTTCCCCAAGGAGTCAACATCATCGGGCCTCACTTCCCGCAGCGATCTGGGGCCAGCCGGGTACAGAGGGCGAGGACGGTGACCCAGGAGAGAGCAAAAGCTCCAGTTAAAGCCTCGGTTCCCCAAAGCCCTGCTAGATTTGCCAAGCACCCAGAGGCCTTCAGCTAGGGGCCCACTGCCTAATCAAACTCCCCGATCTTCTTCGTGTGGTTTTTTTCAGACAACCTCCCAGAGCCAGCACTCACTAGGAGGAACTTGGAAGCTGCCAAAAACGCCCTGTGAATAAATGTTCAGGGTTCCATCAGGAGACGCCCACAGTGACTGATGAGTCATCAGATGACCAGCTGTCACCACCACACACTATATATAGAAGGGGAAGGCCGGAGGGGTGCCTGGGACCCGATGCAAGGAGAGGGAACACGCACCAGGGAGGTGAGGCCCCAGCTGGGGGGTGGGCCTAGAGCATCTGGAGACCATACCCTCAGCTCCCCCAAGGAACGGAATGTGGGTCAGTGACAACCCCCACTCCCCCCACTCCCACTCGAGATGCTGCTCAAATTGGAAGCGAGGCCAGCACACGGATAATGATGGCTGTTAATGATGGTTATGGGAAGAATAATTGTTTCGAGAACTTCCCGAGCGCAGCCTTGCCTTTGTCCCATTGTGCATACATACAGAGGGTTAATTAACATCTCGGCCGTCCATGCAGCCCAAAACAAGGTTCCAGGCCCCGGCGCTTGGCTAGGCTAGGCTAGCGCTGCCCGATTCAGGAGCCACGGGCACGTGTGGCTCTGGAGCACCCGAAATGTGGCCGGTCCCAGCTGAGATGCACTGTAAGCATCACACGCACACTTGATTTCAAAGACTCAGTTCAAAAAAAAAAGAACGTAAATTATCTCATTAATAATCTCTTTTCTCAGTTACACATTGAAACAGTAAGATTTCAGATAACCTGGGTTAATTAGGCTGTATCGTTCAAATTCATCTCACTTGTTTCTTTTTACCTTTTTAATGTGGCTCCTAGAACGTTCCGAATGCCATATGTGGCTCACATTTGTGGCTTGCATTATATTTCTATTGGACAGCACTAGGTTACAGGCTAGAGGCCAGAACTTTCCGGAAATCCTGGCTGTGCCCGCTCCTGACAAATAAAACGTGCTTCCTGGTTCAAGACTGAGAGGACCCACGGCTGCCCTCCAGACAATGCCAGCGGCCAGCCACAGCTCCACATACGGGTCACAGAAGACCCAGATGACACACGAAAGCCCCTGACAGTCTGTGAACCTCAAACTTGCCCCTCCTAGCTCCTGCAAATGCACAGCCTTCTGAAGGAAGGATGATGAATCCAGTTGCCCCGTCCTGGCCTGTCTTCTCCCTTCCTGCTCTTACCCACCCCGCAGCCCGCAAGAGTGTTCAATCCTGTGTGCTTGCAAAAAGGGCCGTAAAATAAGATTCACAAATGAAGCAGCCCTTTCCCTCACATATGCAAACAGCAAAGTTGGTCAAAGGAAAGAAGGCAAAGGAGAAACTAAGAGAAATGCCAACAAGGCCATTCATACCGAGAGGGAGACAGCGCTACCCCAGAGACAGACACACAAATGTCACACTCTGCCCGCCCACCGAGACCTGGGGGGAGGGGAGGAGGGGAGGAGATGTGCGCTTGTGAGCATGTGCATGCACCTCACGTGTGCCTCTTGAGCACGAGAGAGCCCCAGAGAAAGGTTCCAGAACAAGGTTCAAGAAGGAGATAGACGGAAACACAAGAAAGAGGCATACGAGAGGCGAGACCAAACAGAAGTGCAGGCGCTGGTGTGTATGTGTGTGTGTGTCTGTGTGTGTGCATGCGTGTGTGTCTGTGTGTAGAGGGGGGAGGGCACAGCCTCCCCCGTGTGGCAAAGACTGCCCTCTCTTTCCATGTCATTTTAAATTATTCATGTCAGGACAATGGAAAGAATATAGCAAAATAAAAAATGCATCGAGGCCAGGCGCACCGCGGATTCACGTGGGGTGGAAACAACCCGGGGAGGAGGGGGATGGGCCTCTTGTGGCCCTGTGGGGGGGGGGGTGCTGCTTTCCTGCTAATTCAGTGCCTCCCATGCCCATGGAGCCTGGGCTGAACAGTGCATGCCCGGGGGGCCGGGCCAGGAGATCTAGGAAGCAGAGTGAGGAGCCGGGTTCTCCACCGGCCACCCACAGCCCCAGGGAGCTAAGCAGAGGGCTGCCCTGCTGCCTGCTGTCGCCTCCCTGCCCCCTTCAGACGGACTGACCATCCCCTGCCTTCCCTGAACTGACTCCGGCCTGGCAAGGGCAGAGTCCCTAGGTGACCACCAGTTAATCCAATCAAAGCCACTTTACCTGCCATGGGGTAATCACATCCAGCCAGAGGCCTTCTATGTGCCTGTGTCCACTCTGCGAATGTCACTGGAAGAAGGCTTCCCTAAAGAGGGTGCAGGGGCTCTGGGATAGCTCAGTCAGTTAAGCATCTGACTGTTGATCTTGGCTCAGGTCATGATCTCTTGGTTCGTGAGATCAAGCCCCACGTAGGGCTCTTCGCTGACAGTGTGGAGCCAACTTGGGACTCTCTGTCTCTGCCTCTCTCTCTGCCTCTCCTACCCTCTTAAAATAAATTAACTTAAAAAATAGGGGGGTGGTCTGGGTGACTCAGTTGGTTGAGCGTCCGGCTTCGGCTCAGGTCGTGATCTCACGGTTCGTGGGTTCAAGCCTCCCGTCGGGCTCTGTGCTGACAGCTCAGAGCCTGGAGCCTGCTTCTGATTCTGTGTCTCCCTTTCTCTGACCCTCCCCTGCTCCCACTCTCTCTGTCTCTTAAAAATAAATAAAAAACATTTAAAAAAAAAGACCTGGTGGCTTAAGGAACAAATTTATATCTCATAGTTCTGGAGGCTGGGAAGTCTAAGATCAAGGTGCTGGCAGGTTTGCAGTCACCTTACAGCCTTTCCTCTGGAGACGAGCAACCCTGGGGTTTTCCCATGTACCCACATTTCCTCTTCTTTTTTTATTTATTTATTTTATGTTTATTTCTGAGACAGACAGAATATGAGCGGGGAGTGGGGCAGGGGGAGAGACACACACACACAGAATCCAAAGCAGGCTCCAGGCTCTGAGCTGTCAGCACAGAGCCTGATGCGGGACTCGAATCCATGAACCTCGAGATCATAGCCTGAGCTGAAGTCAGATGCTCAACGGACTGAGCCTCCCAGGCACCCCCCGACTTTTCTTTTTCTCATGAGGACACCAGTCAGAGTAGATTAGAGCCTACTTTAAGGGCCTCATTTTACCTTACTCACTGACTTCGGCTCAGATCATGATCTCACAGTTCATGGGTTCAAGGCCCACTTCAGGCTCTGTGCTCAGAGCCTGGAGCCTGCCTTGGATTCTGTATGTCTCTCTCTCTCTCTCTTTCTCTCTCTCCACCCGTCACCCACTCGTGATCATGCTCTGTCTCTGTCTCTCAAAATAAATAAATGTTTTTAAAAAAATTTTTTAAAAAGAAAAAAAGTACCGTGGCAGACTACATTTTCCAAGCCGGCCACAGCATGTCCCATGCCACATGCCCTTCTTACAATGTCACTCTTCCCATCAAGAGCTGGAGTCTATGACCCCTTCCCTTGAAACTGGATGGATTTGTGACACCGGGCACAAGGGTCACTATACTATATGACTTCCAAGGCTTTCTCTCTCAGGAGACTTACTTTTAGAAATGGGCCACCATGCTGTGGGGAAGCCCAGACTACACAGAGAGACCTCATGGAATGTTCCATCCAGCTGATGGGCTGCGCTGAGATCCCAGCTAACAGCCAGCATCAATGGCCAGATATGTGAGGAAGGAAGGAAGCCTTCGATATGACTTCAGCCCTAGGCATTGTCTGATGGCAATGGCACAAGCCAGAGAGAGAGAGAGACAGAGAGAGAGCTGCCTAGTTGAGAACACTCAACCCCCAGAACAGCAGGAGATAATAATAAAATGATGATAGCAGTTATTTTTTTAAGTTTATTTATTTAGAGAGAGAGAGACAAAGACAGTACGAGTGGGAGAGGGGCACAGAGAGTGGAAGAGAGGATCCCAAGCAGGATCCGCACTGTCAGTTAGCATGGGGCCCCAAGAGAGGCTTGAACTCACGACATCCGTGAGATCATGACCTGAGCCGCAACCAAGAGTCGGACTCCTAACCAACTGAGCCACCCAGGTGCCCCAATCGCTGTTATTTTTAAGTCACTAAATTTTGGAGTGATTCATTCTGCAGCAATAGATAACCAGAGTGCAGGCACGCGTGCACACACACACACGCACACGCACACACACGCACACACACACGCACACACGGACAAATGCACCAAGTCCCACTTCACCCGGCCCATTTAGAGGCTCCAGACAGCAAGGCTGGGTGCTCACTACATGGGCTTCCAGGCTGGGCTGCTGAGATTCAAATCCCTTTCCCAGCACTTCTGAGCTGCACAGTCTGGATGAGAAAGTTAAGAGCCCTGCCTGGGGGTGGGGGGCCTCACCTCCCAACACGGAGCCCAACTGGAGCCCTCCACAGAGGATGGCTTTGAGGATGAAACACAATAACCCACATCAAGTGCTCAGAACCGTGCTGGGCATACAGTAAACGCTCAATAACTGCTTGCTGGGATGATATTAGTCAACACGTCCCCTTCTGCTTCCTTGCAGGTGGGCTGAGAAACAGGCCTTCTCTGGCAGACACCCTGCTGACCGTCTTTTTCCATCACACTGAGGTCACCAGCTCTGCCCCACGCTTATTTGTTTTGTAAAAATGTCAGCAGCTGGGTCCCAGTCCCCTCCCCCAACCCTTGCGGGGAGTCAGCGCCCCTCCCCGCTGTCATAGTTGAGCTCCGCTCTGGTCACTGTCATCTGGCGCCTTTGCCCTGCAAAGCATTGATGAGCAAAGGACAAAACAAGAATTAGCCTTAATACCCCTTGTTAAAGACCTCTGGCCCCGGTCTAGTCACAGAGCTGTGGGACACAGGAGTAGGTGGGGGATGATGACGGTTGGATGGGCTTGCAAGGACCCTCTGGCCTCTCCCCTGGGGGGGTGGGGGGGGGGGCTGGACCTTGCAGCCCCAGGGGCGTCCAGTTCCTCTTTGAGGTGGCTCCAGCAGCCTGCCCCGGTGGACCAGGCCATGCCAGGGCGGGTCCAACTGCAGGCCCTTCTCACTGCCCTGGGCCCCCTGTGGGTACCAGCCTCCCCTTAAGCTCTGGAGAAGTGGCGGGGGCACCTGGGTGGCTCAGGCAGTTAAGCCTACGACCAGCTCAGGTCATGATCTCGTGATTCGGGAGTTCAAGCCCCGTGTCGGGCTCGCTGCTGTCAGTGCAGCGCCCAATTCTGATCCTCTGTCCTCCTCTCTGTGCCCCTTCTCTGCTTGTGTTCTCTTAAAAATAAATATTAAAAAAAAAAAGAATTGGACAAGTCGGGGTCTGGTGAGGCAGAACAGAATAAAGGCAGCCATACCCTAAATCCCATCTGGGGCACCCATGTTTCTTTGACTTTCTAGGTTTCTCATTCCTGGGGCGGAGAGCCAATGACACGGTGAACTACCCATGAGTCTTTTTTCTCACTCTCCATTGGTGGCCACTCTCCCTCCACGCGGCCACAGCATCTCCTCCCCCAGCCTCCTGGGGCTGCAAGGGTGAGGGGAGGCTTTGGTCACCACGACCACTAAAAATGAACCCCCATTTCCAAATCCTCCCCAAGCAGCATCTCCCCGAAAGGCCCTGGGAGGCACACCTGGTTGACACCCTCTCCTGCACGTTATTCAACCCGGAGCTACCACCAGAGCACAGGCACTGCCTTCCCTGTCGGGCACTCACACGCGCACCCTGGGAGCAGGGCTCACAAACAGGCGCCCGGAGGAGCTGGGTCCCCCACTCAGTGGCTCCTCATTAAGGCTTAGACGTGGGTTGCTCCTGACAGATCATTGGCAGCAAAGCACTTCCTGACCAAACATTTGCATAATTCCCCACTTCCCTTTCCATCGCTGGCATTACCTTAAAAAAATAAAAATTAAAAAAGCAGCCACGGTTGGGAGAGTCCCACGGGACTTTGTTCTTCAAGGTCTATTGAGTCAAAATTCCCACTTTAACACTGAAGGCTCGGTTCTTCCGTCTCTACTGTGAGGTTGGTGTTCGTACCTTAAAAAGGAAGGGGAAATAGAGTCTTTGGAAGAAAGCGGAATAAACAAATCCTCCTTCTACAGGGTTTACCAGATACATCCACTTTCCAATATAAATATGGGGTTTTTTAATTTTTTTTAATTTATTTTTGAGAGACAGACAGAGACAGTGCAAGCAGGGCAGGGTCAGAGAGAGAGGGAGACACAGGATCTGAAGCAGGCTCCAGGCTCTGAGCTAGCTGTCAGCACAGAGCTCAACACGAGGCTCAAACCCACGAACCGTGAGATCATGACCTGAGCCCAAGCCGATGCTTAACCGACTGAGCCACCCAGGCACCCCCCACTTTCCAATATAACATGGGAGCGCTAGCACCTTCTGCCTGAGCATCATCCTATCTCTTGACCGAAACCCATTGCCAGCCTGGCACAAACTGCCAATACGTGGATCGTCCAGGGGAGGAAACATCTATGGTGATAGGGACGTAGCTTTGACCTACCTGTCGACAGAGTGGCATGTGTGTTCGCTTAGCTGAAGTAGGTCCAGATACCTTGGTCAATTGTCCTTCCTGGAACAATCGTTCTTAACACTAGTAGCTTCAGAGTGACAGCCTAAAAGGTTAGAAGTTTTTTCAGGGCGCCTGGGTGGCTTCGTGGCTTGAGAATCCAACGTCAGCTCAGATCATGATCCCAGGGTTCATGTGTTCTAGCCCCACATCGGGCTCGCTGCTGTCATCACAGAGCCCCTTTGGATCCAGATCTTTTGCTCCTCTCTCTCTGTTCCTTCCACACTTGTGCCCTCTCTCTCAAAAATAAATAAAACTGGGGCGCCTGGGTGGCTCAGTCGGTTAAGCGTCCGGCTTCGGCTCAGGTCAGATCTCACGTTCGTGGGTTCGGGCCCCGCGTCAGGCTCTGTGCTGACAGCTAGCTCAGAGCCTGCAGCCTGTTTCAGATTCTGTATCTCCCCCTCTCTCTGACCCTCCCCCTGCTTGTGCTGTCTCTCTCTGTCTCTCAAAAATAAATAAAGAAACATAAGAAAAATTTTAATAAATAAATAAAACATTAAAAAGGGGTGCCTGGGTGGCTCAGTCAGTTAAGCGTCGATTTCGGCTCACGTCATGATCTCTCATTTCGTGGGTTCTGGCACTGCATCAGGCTCTGTGCTGACAGCTCAGAGCCAGGAGCCTGCTTCAAATTCCGTGTCTCCCTCTCTCTCTGCCCCTCCCCTGCTTGCTCTCTTGCTTTCTCTCACCCTATCTCTTTCTCTCTCTCACCCTCTCTCTTTCTCTCTCTCAAAAATAAATAAACATTTAATTTTTTTAATTATTTTTTTAATTTTTTAAATGTTTTATTTATTTTTGATACAGAGCAAGACAGAGCATGAGATGGGGAGGGGCAGAGAGAGAGGGAGACACAGAACCGGAAGCAGGCTCCAGGCTCTGGGCTAGCTGTCTGCACAGAGCCTGATGCAGGGCTCGAACCCACAAATGTGAGATCTGACCTGTGCCGAAGTCGGAGGCTTAACCGACTGAGCCACCCAGGCGCCCCTTTTTTTTATTTTTTAAAGAATATTTTAAAAAGTGTATGGGGTTTCAGTCTTTGGGGAGGGACGACTTTTGTGGAGCTGATGAAATCTATAGCCTCTCTTCCCAGAACCAGACACGAACACAGACATGTGCGGTGCGATCCCATCCTCACACCCAGTCACACAGACTTTTGCACTCAGTCGTGAAGCCCCCTGAAGCCCGTCCACAGGCTGTGGATTGAGAACCCAGCACTGCTGTACCCCCAAGAAGGAACGTGGTACAAAAGCAGCACTGGTGGGAGCACCTGGGTGGCTCAGTTGGTTAAGCATCCGGCTTCGGATCAGGTCATGATCTTGCAGTTCATGGGTTCGAGCCCTGCGTTGGGCTCTGTGCTGACAGCTCAGACCCTGGAGCCTGCTTCCGATTCTGTGTCTCCCTCTCTCTCTGCCCCTCCTCCGCTCTCTCTCTGTCTCTGTCTCTCAAAATAAAATAATAAAGACATAAAAAAAACTTTTTAAAAAGCAGCACTGGTGGCCCATACAGATATGATTTGGTTCCAGCCAGTAACGGGATCAACTGTCCCACAGTTCTTCCTGAAATGAGCCAAGAGCCTCGTGAAGACCATGGCCACCAGAGACGGCTCCGCTGGCTTGCAAATACAGCAGGACATAACGGGAGAAGGCTTCTGGGGCATGCTCTCCCTCGTGAACACACCAAATGTCTGTGGATTGCTAAGGAGAGAGGTCATTAAACAAAATGACCTGGAAAAACTCATGCTGTCGCCCCCAAACTGTAACAATTCGTGCTGATGGCCGTTCCCAAGGCTACCACCTCTGCAGGCCACCCCTTGCACACTGCTGGAAGGCAGGGCCAGCCTGATCGTCCGTGTTTGGAGACTGCAACAAAAAAGGAAGCTTCAAACAGCCGAAGCGATACCCAAAAGGACGAGTTGGTTGGTAGTGATGGGGCCGGAAGGAGAACTTGGGGGTCGGCTGACCCCCAAGTCCAACAATTATAGGAATTGGAGGGAAGCATTACACCATCATGGGGTAATCAGCTAACAAGAAGTGTAATAACCATAATCCAATTCGGTAACCCAGATCCCTAACGTTCTGCCCCCGGTGTTCCAGCAGCCCCTGCCCCACTTGGGTCTTGAAAGGGATTAGCTCTAAAGATTCTTTTCTGGAACTGATGTTTGGGACCCTGTCATTTAAACTTGCTACTCTGCCTCCAGATATTTCCCTGTCTCTTTTCTCTTTCAAACTAGAGACACAGGGTATTGGGAGTTAAGACGCCCGAAAAAAGCGGAGAGAGAAAGGAAGAAAAGACGGAAAAAAAAACTGTATGAGGGAACCTCGAAGAACAGTGCCGTGTGCCCTCCAGGCCAGCAATGACGCCAGCAAGACTCGGTCCTGGTGTTATCAGATGGTAAGCCACTGCCTAACATGAGTCACTGTCTTTCCATCCTCCATTCCACCCACTGCCAACCCGAAGCCAGGACCGTGTATTTTAGGGGTTTCATTATGGCTGAACCCCTTCTGGTACCAGTTTCTGTATAGGCTAGGTTATCTTAGGCATCCCCCAAATCCCACTCCCCAGTCTCCCAAATCTAGGTCATTCTCTTCATGCGGTCTTCTCATCTCCATGCCCAAGCACGTCTCAGATATGGCTTGCATCGTGCTTGCCGATGTCTCATTGGCGAAAGCAACTCATGTGGCTAAACCCAAAGTCCATGAGGAAAGGGGACTACGGAGCGATGTGGGTACCTCGAGCGATGATCCCCCGGGAGCTCTATTTGTAACAGTTCGCCACATGAATAAGTAAAATATCTTTCCACACACATGATGCCTAAAAGGCATTTGACTTTTAGACCTTTGGCCTAAGCATTGCCCTCTCTTGGCTTACTCTTTTAAAACTCCGGGCACGGCTTTATTACGCATCCCACAATCTAGCAAGTTCATGTCGAGGAAAAATGAGAGTTTATGTTCACCAACAGCCATACACACAAACGCACACAGCCGTTTTATTCATGACAGCCCCAAACCGGAGACAACGGAAATACCCACCGAGAGAAGAACAGATCACTGACCATGATGTATTTGTACAAAGGGACACTCCACGGCATCGGTAAAAGAACAAAGAATTCATACTGTATGATGCTATTTGTGCAGGTTCAAAACCAGACAAAACGAGTCTATATTGATGGAACGTTAATCGGGAGGGCATGTTAATGAGCCTCTGGGACAGGTGTTGGCACAATGTCCTATGTCTTGGTCTAGAGGATCGTGCATCTATACTAACGTAAAAAGCCATAGACTTACACAGTTAAGATTGGTGGACTTCACTGTATGTATGTGAAATGTTAATCATTTTCAAAGTACAAAATTAGAAATAAGAATGGGTTTCCTACGTGGGCTGCTCTGGACAGGGTAGCAGGCCCAGGAGGCCCCTGCGGGGGCAGGGAAAAGGCCTCGCTGAGCCCTGAAGGGCTGGCTCGAGTCTCGAGTCCTGGGAGGGGCACTTGAGGATGGGGCCCCGTGGTGGTGGCCCTTGCGGGCTCCTCCACAGGGAGGGGAATGCTTTGACAAGCCTTTGTTCCGGGAGGTGATCAAGGAAACGAGCTGGTAATGAACAGCAGAAATAACAATAATTAATAATGGGCAGAATAAAAATGGATTTTAAATCCTGCAGCTAATTTGCCAGGAGACGTATTTCTGCAGCAGACGCAGTCACTCTCCGGCTCTCTCCTCCTCCGACTGCTGAGTAAATCAGGAAGGGGCAGGACCAAGCCAGCCAGCCAGTGGGTGGGAATGGGGGTAGCGAGGAGAGGCAGGGAGGTGCAGTAACCTGGGCACTGGGCACGGACTTGGTTGCTGGGCTCAGTCATGGGCCCCGCACTCCACCAGAAAGGATAGGAGGCCCCAAACCTCAAGGATGCCTCTCAGAGGCTGTGTAGCCTCCGCTGCCCCCAAGATGGCTGCTCAGCCCAGGGAGCCACCCTGCAGGATGGCCCCTTGGACTCTTGGACCTGTGGCACATATCCCCCACCAACCCTGTCCCCTTCCCGGGAGTCCAGATTTGGGGGGGAGGGGGGCAGCAAGACCACACAACAATGGAAGGAAAACCCTTGTCACAGAAGGAAGATTCTAATTAGAGCCCTAAATGCTCTAGGAAGATTATCTTTCCGGTTCCCCTTGTACAGAGAGCAACGAACAATAGGCCCCCTCATAAACCCTCACCTCCCTTTTCCTCCCTCACCTCCCCACCCTGCCCCAAACAGGCCGTCTTGCATAGCTTTTATTGCTCCATTTACAAAGGAGTACTCAGGGACCTTCCGGCTTCTTCCAAGAGTGGGGGCAAAAGGCAACCTGAGCCTTCTCCATTGGCTTTCCGTGCAAAGTCTTTGGTGGGGGGCTTTCGGGGCGGGGGCAGAGATCAGGGCTTTTATGTGAAGGTCAAGTCTATTAAGACCTGTTCACACCAGGGTCTTTCAATGACCTTGTACATGGCCAGTGAGAAAGATGCTCTCCTTCCCATCACGCCCTTCCCTGCGTGTCCCAGCTCCCTTCCAGCCGTCCCTGGCTTCTCACAAGGCCCCAGCCTCCAAGCCAGCTGTTGGCCAATGCCGCCTACCCTCCCCAACCTTGTACCCCACTTTGTTCCTCAACATACTCATCAGGTAGGTGTGGAGAGAGCCAAGCCTATGTGTACCTCTATGTCTTAGACTGTGAGTCTGTTGGAGGCCAAAGGCCTTCACCCCAAGGCTGGTGAACAAGCACAGGGTGGGGGGCTCCTCAGTTCTCACTACTTGAGTGGCCGCCTACACTGACAAATGGATTTCTCTCTCTTTTCAACTTTAGCAAAGTGGATTCTTCTTGCTAAAGGCTAAGTACGCGCTGAGTTGCAAGTTTTAGAAAATGAGGCCATTGTGGGGCTATTTCTGAGGGAAAGAAAGGCTGGCGGTGCCAGCAGCACCGGCCCCGTCCACCTCCCACAAGAATTGGGCACCATTATTTTCACTTCGGGGAAAATTCCATCTCCTATTTCAAAAAACCAGCTGAATCTGGCTTCCTCTTCAGCAAAAGCAGACACCGTGGGGAGATGGCGAGGGTTTTCGCTCTTAGAGGCAGTTCAGAACAAGTGACCATCGGGAAGGTAAGGATGGACAGGACTTGGCGTCTAGGAGGGCGTCATGGGGAAGCCCTGCAGTTAGGGTATCGGCTATGGGGTAAAGGGGGAGCAGGGGAGAGTCCCTGGGGTGGTGACTTCGCTCCGGGAGCACAGCCAGGCTCCGAGTAGGGAAACCAGCCCCCACAGGAAGGGGCAAGGGCGAGGGGGGATTCCCGCTCGCTCTGCAAGCAGTTGTGTTCGTCTCCCAGGGCTGCCTGAACAAGTGGCCACACGCCGAGTGGCTTTAACGACAGAGCTTGATGGTCTCGGAGTTCTGGAGGCCAGAAGTCCGAGACCAAGGGGTCTCCAGGTTGGCTTCTCCCAAGGTCTCGCTGTGTGGCTTGCAGACGGCAGCCTTCTCGCTGTGTCCCCACATGCTCTTCCCTCTGGGTGTATCCGTGTCCGAACCTCCTCTTCTCAGGGGGGGACGCCAGTCAGCTGGGATCAGGGCCCACCCACGTGACCTCGTTTTAACCTCATTACCTGTTTAAAGACCCGACTCTAAATACAGTCACATCCTGAGGTCCTGGGGGTCAGGATTTCAACATACGAATTTGGGGGAAGACACAATTTACCCCTAACCCCAGTACAGGGGTTCTCTTTTACCTCTGCCATTACAACCTGTTCAAACTCCAATCAGTGTAGTTCCCAGACCAGGAGAAGCTGTTGGGCTGCGGGCCATACATAAGAGGGTCCTTGTCTGTCCTTCCCCCCAGAGCCCTTCCAGTGCAAATTCCTGCCTCTTCCAAGAAGCCCTCCCAGACTGCTGAGCTCACCCCAAGCTTTCTATTGCCAAACTTCACTGCACTATACAGATTGTTGGGTCCAGCTGTCTTCATCCTGAGTATAAATCTACTTTCAGAGTGATTTTGAGGACAGGTAACCCCCGCGCACATGCCCGTGTGTGCGCGCGCGCGCACACACACACACACACACACATACACTGCCAGTATCCGTTCCCTTCTTTTCTCAGTGACACAGTTTGGGAAGTCAGGGTTGGCTGTACCCCCAGCTCCAAGGGATCAGAACATTGGGGCCTTTGCTGGGATGGCTGGGACACAGTCTTTCTTCTGGGCTGGGTTTGGTTATGGACAATGCAAGGCTTAGAATATAACAGCCACAACTGAGGCGGGGGTGGGGGGGCAGGGTGCTGGAAGTTCTAGGGATGGGGGGCAGGGAACAACCACTGTGCAGCTACTAAAGCCCATTCAGGGGAAACAAAGACAATAATGAGTGCCGATGTCATCTTTGGGTCCTAGATCAAGCCATACCTGAAGCATTCATCCCTGGACCATTCAGTAACACAGGCCAATGGTTTCCTCCTTTCTCTAACATTGACTTGGGTTGGGTTTACAGTAGAAAGATCACTGACTGATACCATTTCCTTGAGGTCCTCCAAAGAGCCTAGCCCCATGAAACAAGGCCACTCAGTAAATACTACAGAATCACAGAGTCACAACCCATGATGGCTCTGTAGATGAAGAAACTGAGAGCAGGGGTAAAGGGATTCACCAATTCTCGTGGCCAATTAGCAGCAGAGCCCGGATGAAAGCCCAGGTCTACAGTCTAGCGCCACCCCCACTGTATCAGCAGGGCTATCATCCCTCATGCCCTGCCCCCCAAACCTTGTCCTGGGGGACGGGAGTGCAGAGAAAGCCAGTGAGAAGCCGCAGAGCCCTCAGCCCCCCAAACAGGAAGAGGCGGTTGCGAGCCCGGAGGCCAGAGGGAAGGGGAGGCAGGAAACTGAGCAGCTCCATGTCAACTACAAGTGAGGAAGAAGCTGGAGCGGAGACAGGGAGGCACTGCCAGCCCAGGCGACAGGCATGTCCACTGTCCCCACGACCTCAGAAGGCCCTACCACATGTTCCAAAGAGCCCTCTGCCCTCAGCAGGGCTGTCCCCTAGTGGAATGGTGGGCTTGGCAGGCTCCAGTAGGGGCAGAAATGTGCGACCCGTGGAACAAAATAGTCAGTCATTGGTCATAGACAAGTGCTGACGGCCACCTGCATAGAAATCAGATGCCTTGGATTTTCCAGACCAGTTGGCATTTCAGTCCTCTGCGCTGCTGTCCCCAGAGGGGGCAAATGAACTGCAAGCTCCAGAAGCCATCCTGGGCAATGAAGTGACTTTGCGAACAGTTATCTACTGCTGTGGGACAAATCACCCCGAAAACGTAGTGGCTTAAAACATCATCTGGGTATTTTATTTTCTTGTGGCCCTGGGGGGTTGCCTGGGCTCAGCTCGGCCCTCTTGTTCCTTTGTGTGTGGTCACACAGTGGCTGGGGCTGGAATCATCTGAAGGCTTTCTTACTTTGCAGCCAGGGCTGGTGAGACTCCCACGTCAGGGGGAGGGGGGCTCAGAATACCGAGGATACCCCCAGTGTTGCTTTCTAGCATGGCAGCTTCGAGGTGGCCAACCTACTTGCATGGTACCTCAAGGATCCAAACACTTGTGGCAAGAGGAGAGAGAGAGAGAGAGAGAGAGAGAGAGACGACAAACCAGATGGAAGCCATTTGTGACCTAGCCTTGGAAGTCACAGCATCATCCCTGCCTCATTCAATTCATTGGAAGAGTCTGGCCCATATTCGAGGAGAGGGGACTCGACTCCACCTGGTTGGAAGAACCGTGGAAGAATGTTCGACCATATTTTTAAACCACCATAGAAACCAGAATTGATTTCTCTCTCGTGTTTACAAAACCCAGATTTAGTTGGCTGAGAGCTGCTGGGGACCACCTGAATCTGGGTTTCATAAACACGAGAGAGAAATCCAATTCTGCGTGGACATGCCGCTGTTGTTGGGGGTTTCTGGTTACTCTCCGCCTGAGCTGATCCTAATTAATACAGAGACCTCGGACTGCCATGCCCTATCCCTGGCACACCACAAGTTCTCAAGCCAGGACTGGCTAAGGAAGGGTGCGTGGATGGGCTGAGGTGGGGAGGGAGGTAAGGGGGTGTGTGGCAGGGAAAGCAGGGCTTCAGATCTTAAATATGCTATTCCAATGTCCCCTAAGTTCACTTACGGGGTGTTAGGCTGTGTCCCAATATTTATTTGTTAAAATGAGAAAACATGCAAAAGCAATGGAAGCACAGGGGAGTAGAGTATAAACAGTAAGTGCCTAACAGTGGAATCAATGAACGAGTAAGTACAGGGCATAAACAGACAAGAGACGCTCCCCAAAGCTCAGATGTGGCCAAGGTGCCCAGGATGGCTCTAGGCCATGACATGAAAAAGCCCTTTGCCTTAAGACCTTTGTCTTTTTCTCTCCTCCTCCTTCTCCTCCATCCCCAGCCCTTTTCTCTCTCTTTCCACAGCCACCTAGCATATATTCTTAGCACTCTTTCCCAAGGACATGAGGAATTTTCTGATGCCCTAGGCAGAGGAAAGCGAAACTCCATCAGTCCATCCTGACTCCTTGGCAGGCCTGGCGAATGGGGTCCCCAGGGCTCCACCCACCCTTCTGTCCCCTCACCACCTCAGCCCACCCTCCAGTCATCTCGCCGCCCTCCTGTGCCCGCCCTGCCTTTGCTGCAGATCACCCATCATCCCTTGCTGTTGGGGTCAGCTCCTGCCTCTCTCTCACCACCTGGTTCGAATAGCACCCCATCTAGGAAGGGCCCCTATCCAAGCCCACACAGCGAGCCCCACCGGAGATGGCGCCCTTCCCATGTGTCTCCAGAAACTCACGCTTCCCTTTGTCAGAATAGTCCTCCCCCTGGATTTAGAACAGTCTGCCTCGGTCCCTGCCAAGAGACGCAGAGCGGTAGAGACGGCACGCTATCAATCATTGCAGGAACCACCGAGAGTAGGCCTTCCAGAACATCTGTGATAGTGGCTCTAACGGCTTCCTCTTCCCATGATTACAGCAAAAACTCGCCCAGAAGAGAATGCGTCCTGTGTTGCAAGCCCCGGGGGTGAGTGTCTTCCTAGCATCTCTCAGATCAAGGCAGGTGAGCAGTCCGTCTATTGTTTGGGGCTGAAGGAGCCCTGGGTGTCCCTCGGGCTGGTTCCCCAGATTCTGAGCTTTTGGCATGGTTGAGCAAGGTCTGTTCCACTCTTTCCCCGCACACTTCCTGTTATGATAGCTCATGTTTTTCAAATACGGCCACAGCAATATTCGAAGTACCGTGTGCTCTTCCGGAATCTTGCCATCCCCATTAAGAGGCGGGGCGCCTGAGGGGCTGGCTCCGTCTGTTGAGTGTCTGACTTCGGCGCGGGTCATGATCTTGCGGTTCATGAGTTCAAGCCCCGATTCAGGCTCACTGCCATCAGCGCAGAGCCCCCTTGAGATTCTCTGTCCCCCTCTCTCGGCCCCTCCCCAACTTGCACTCTCTCTCAAAAATAATCATTTTTTTTTTAAAGGAGGGCATGTCTTTCTCCTCTCCCCTTGAACCTGGATGAGTTAATGACTGTTCTGACCAATGGAATATGGCATAAGTCATGCTGTGTGGCTCAATGCTAGGTCACAAAATGCAAAACAGCTTCCCCTTGGCTCTCTTTCGTTCTCTCTCCCTTTGGGGACACTCGCCCTTGGAACTGAGCCGCTGTGCCGTGAGCAAGTCCGAGCACGCGGAGAGGTCACGTGTAGGTGTTTGGCCAAGAGCCCCAGCTAAGGGCTCAGCAGACAGCCAGCATCCACGGCCGATGGAAAAGTGAGTGAGCCTCCCTCCTGACCAGGAGGCTCGCCCAGTGTCTGCAGCGGCCGGCCAAGAAGCCCAGAGCAGAAAACGAAAGGCACAGACCCAAAGTTCGCAATTCAGGCCAGAGGCCGTTGGTGCGACCACAGCTGGAAGTGAAGGGCAGCCGAGGGGAACTGAGCCAGGGCACCTGAGACAAATGATCCAGCAAGTTCTGTAATGCCTCTGTCTCTCCTCAAATGCAAAACAGTAATCGTTAACAAGGCAGGTGTGAGGAATGACTGCAATAGCCCACAGAAAGCGCGTCCCGTTAGAAGGGCACAGTGTCAGTCTACGAGGAATGAGAACATTTCCCCAAGTCCCCAAGGAGACGTTCGTAAATCTATGACATGTTGACTGCTCCCGAGAGCCACGATGTCCGCATGCAAGCTCTAGGTGCTTGAGACCAAAAGGTGTTCTGGAATCCTGAAGGCTTGGCTTTTTACACGCCTTGGGCTTGGAACGTTGATTCTACACCATAATATACAGAATGGGGAAGAATGAGGGCAGTTTTCCTCCCACATGGAAAGGGAATAAAGGATCCGACAGTAGAAAGTTCTCCATGCTGGGGCGCCGGGGTGCCTCGATCAGTTAGGTGTCCAACGCTTGGTTTCAGCTCAGGTCATGATCTCACAGTTCTTCGGTTCGAGCCCCGCATCGGGCTCTGCTGCTTGTAGTGTGGAGCCTGCTTGGGATTCTCTCTCTCTCCCTCTCTCTGACTTCTCCCATTTGCACTGTCTCTGTCTCAAAACAAATAAATAAAACTAGAAGGAAAAGAAGGAAGGAAGGAAGGAAGGAAGGAAGGAAGGAAGGAAGGAAGGACGGACGGACTCCGTGCCAACTGAGGGCCCTGGACAGGCACAGTACAGGGAAGGGAAAGGCACAGAAAACCCGGAGAGGTTTCCATGATGGAGAAGAGAGGGGCAGGGGGGAGGGGGGACAGAGGATGAGAGACTTCCTCCAGAGCATCTAGCCTGCTCTTGGGAGAAGTCCACAGTTAGCACGAAGCCACAACGGCAAAGTGAGCTGTGGCCAAGTGAGGGGCCTCAGCTCCTGCACAGCCCAGCACAGCAGAGAGGGTGCCCGAGCCCCCCGCAGCACCCAGAAGCCATGACAGGAGAAGCCCGGCAGGAGCGTGTAGGGAAGTGGCATGCAGGGCCTCCGGGCCCAAGGTTGTGGCCATCTGGGGCCTCAGGGTTCACGTTCTAGTCCACGAGGGACAAGCACAGCTCATCCAAGGCCAGCGAGCCCAGCGGATGGGGCAGGACGTGGACACATGTTCCTCACTCAAGGCCAGGATGGCATGGGGCTCCCTCCTGCCCACCCCCCGAAACCCAGGGCGCCGGCTCACACCAGGGCAGAAAGGGCGAGAGGAAATCCTGAAGGGACGGCATTGGCCTCAGAGTGACCATGATTTTTTTCAGTCCAAAATGACTGTTACCTTGACCTGACAAGTTGGTCCACCATCAGCTCAAACGGAGGCTCAGGAGCCCTTGTAAGACTGCGGTCGGGCAGAACTGAGGAAAAGCTACATCTCTGCACAGCTGAGCGTCAGGCGATTAGGACTTTAACCCGCTCCGCAAGGACTTTTCTCAAGGCCTGGGAATAACAGGAGGGCAGGAAGTCAGAACAGATAAACACAAATACGGGCTATGACGGGCTCTCCAGGGCCCACGTCCCCGCGGGAGGGGGCGGCGGAGGGGGGAGGGGCAGGACGTCGGAGCCTGTCCACAGGAAGACAAAACATACGCATCTCCTTTTTGGATCCTGCTGCCTCTCTCAGCAACACTTAATTACCAGCAATCAGCTCTTAATTACCTACAACAAGAGAGACCAGGGAAAACACAGATAAATGAAATCCATAGATAATCCCCAAACCCCAATTTGGTCGATAACGTCCTCCAGCCGCCCCCAAGTCACCTCTTGCCAGGATTCCCGATCGCCTGCACGGCGGAAAACAGAGATCCCCAATTCCCAGTCTTGTCCTTGTTCCTGCCCTTGCTCCCCCCCCCCCCCCGTGTTGGGCCCTAAATAATGCCCAACAGGATATTCTTTCCTCAGCCCTGGGGGATGGCTGCCAGGCTCTAAACCTCCTGGTTCTGGACTGTTCGCTGTTTGCCCAACAAACAGGAGGGTTGGCTGTGAATTCAAGCCATCTTGGAGGACAGCTGAGGGCCTCCTGGACCGCAAGGGCGCGAGGGCTCTGAGGGGCCTCCTAGTGACTGCAAATCCGAGGGCCTCTTTGTCCACACCTGAGGCAGGGTGGAGGCTAGAACTAAGGCCTCCTCTGGGGTGGAGGACAGACCTAAGGCAGGTTGGAGTCTGCAGAGAGAGCAGAAATGGAGGAAAGATAGCTCATCCGGAAGGGGGTGGGCCTTCCTGTTTCCCGAATTTTCCACCATCAAGGATTTTTTTTTTTTTTTAGTTATTATTGACTTATTTAGTTTGAGAGAGACAGAGACAGTGCGAGTGGGGAAGGGGCAGAGAGAGAATCCCAAGCAGGCTCCTTGCTGCCTGTGCAGAGCTGATGCAGGGCTCGAACTCACAAAACCGAATGATTAGGACTTGAGCCGAAACCAAGAGTTGGACGCTTAACCGTATTAATTAAAAAGGAATAAAAGGATCGAGGGGAGGGAGATCCAGAGAATCAGCAACACCCCCCAACCCCTCCATCCCCTCTCCTCGCTCCCCACCTGCCCCACCCCCAATGCCAAGGCAGTTGCGCTTTGCAGTCCAGAGAAGGAGGGAAAGTTGAACCCAAACCTGAACATTGCTGTCTCTTTTCTGACTTTTCTTTCTCCTACAGTCCAGTTAGCACAGTGGACAAGCCAATCCTCATTCCCGCAGGCCTCGTTAATGAACCTGCAATAGCAAATGTGCCTTGTTATTGCTGGAAATCTGGAAGCGGCACGCTCCTCACCAATATGTGCAAATAGCACACAGAAAGGTCCCTCTCCCCTCCCCCGCCCCTCGCTACCTCTGGGGCCTCTCCCAGGGCTGTTCACGCTTCCAATGCTCTGGACTCCTGCTAAGCAGCCTGTCCATGTTCCTCATCCCCATCTGCCCCCCCCAACAAACCCAGCTTATTTCCTGAGCTGACTCACTCCCAAGGTGGTAGATGGCACACGGGGACCCCCAGGGAGGAGGCTGCCCGCGTGAAGACAGACTGGATGAAATGCTAGCGCTCACCCGGCCCACATACCTGCTCCAACACCTGCAAGATGGGGTGCATTGAAGGGGGACCCCCAGGGTTGCAGGTTGAAGAGGAGATTAAGGAATGCTAAGAGTTACCAGGCCAGAGTGTGGAGGGTGCTGCTGTGGCCTCGCCCCCCACCCCCACCCCAGCCCTGACTGGTGATGGCCCCTTCTGCACTGTAAGTGGACATTAATGCAACCAACGCTAACTCAATTTCGTCAGAGGGAGACAGCAATAATTTTTCTCCAGTCCTACGCTTCTGCTCTATCTCCTTTGATGGGGATGGTTGGTTCTGCCTCATGAGGTCAGATTTTCAGGCATTTTGGCCTTCTTATCTTATTATAAATTTTTTAATGCTTTATTTATTTTTGAGAGAGAGAGTGCAAGTGGGGGGAGGGGCAGAGAGAGAGGGAGACACAAAATCTGAAGCAGGCTCCAGGCTCTGGGCAGACAGCAGGAAACCCGACACGGGGCTCGAACCCACAAACCTCCAGATCATGACCTGAGTTGAAGTTGGACACTTTACCGACACAGCCACCCAGGCACCCCAGCCTTTTCTAACTCACTTAGTGATGACTTGAGTAAAGGAGAGGGCCAGGAGAGAGAGGTGGAGAAAAACACAGACTCCAGGGACAAAACAGTTTTCCTACAATCCGAAGGCAATGTGTTTCCGGGGGTGTCCTTATGCATGTCTCCTGTCCCCTGGTGACCTAGAACATGGGAAGACCACCTGGCACAGCAGGGGAGATCCACCAGCCACCCTTTTCGCCAAACTGATGGGAAATCAAATGATGCAGGGAAGTTTTTCTAACGCAAAAGAAGAAAAGAGAGCGAGAAAGACAACATTCAATTCCCCCCCGCTGCGGAGGCTGACATCACTGTCTGCCAAGCAGAAATTGCCTGCCTTTCTCCAAGCCAGCATTCTGGAGCGGTTTTCTGATTATTTCAATCAGCCTAATAACATGTACGTCTGAGACAGCTGCCTTGGCGGCGTGGAGACTTTGGGTTTTCTGCTGGCTCTGGTAGACGCGTAATTGGTGCTCCCCGAAGTTCACCCGCGCTAGGGAAAAGGGGTGCAGATGGATTTCCCAACCCCAAAGTATAACCACCCCAGATTTCGGTTCTAGGTCCAGCCGTCTCTTTGCACAGACCAGCTGGAAGGGAGGCGCCACCACCGTGTCCAGCTGGGGCACTGGAAAAGAGTGCTCGGGCCGGTCCCCTTGCCGACAACAGGACCAGGCTACACTAGGTTCTGGGGAGTGCTGTGTGCGGTCCCCAGGCTGCGGAGCTCCCATGGGGTGAGCTGGGTGTGGTGTCCCCCCTCCTTGGGGCCTGTTGACTGCCTGCCAGGCATGTGCAGGGCCATGGGGTGGGGGGTGACCCGCAAGGCCATAAGCATCTATAAGAGCAGAGAGGACACAGTTCATTCGCTGTCCCTCGGGACC
>NC_043717.1:32819905-32836560 GCF_006229205.1 Suricata suricatta
TCCTCGGGGGTTCGTTCTCCAGCACTTGCAGGAAGCCATCTGCAGATACAAGAACTGTCAGCAGGGGCCTCTAGGATGGGCACCTGCGACAGATCGGGATGGCTTTTGAACCGTCAGCAAGGAGTCAAATCCACCTTCAGAAGGTAAAGATTGCTATCAGCAGAGGTCTTTAGGAGAGAAATAATAATGCCTAAAGTTTATTCGGTGCTCAGCTGCTGTTCCGAGCCCTTTATATTCAACTACCCTTTTCTTTCTCACACATCTGTCTCAAATAGGCACCATTATTATCTCCTTTGACAGATAAGGAAATGGATTGCCACGAACTTCAAGGCAATTCTACAGACACCTTTGAGCAACGAACCTATCATTGGAATAAACAGGTGATCGTCTTAAGAAGATGAGGTACATTAATATGTATATATAAAAATAGATGTAGATGCAAATGCATTTGGGTGTGTTTGTTAAAAGCAAAAATAGTCTCATCGTGTCTACATGAATCAGTGAATAACCAATTGAATTTCGACCACCCTGAAGGCCCTAGGAAGTTAGAAACAGGAAAATCATGTACCGGAAATACGGAGGAAGGCTTTCTGGAAAAGATGGGTGCGTAGCTGCGGTTGAAAGGTGAGGAAGCAGCATGAAATAAGTCCTCGAGGCGGGAGAGGGTAGGGCATGGCGGGACCCATTCATCCGATGCATCTGTTAAGACGTCCACAGTACCGTTTGCCAAGTATTTCTACCTCTCTGTCACCCCAGCGTATGGTAGAAAGAATTACATCATCTTGCCCTCCTTGGAAGTTGGGTGTGGCTACTTGACTTGATTTGACCAATGAAATGTCTGCAGAAGTCAGTTGTGACCCTTCTAGTGGAAGCTTTCAGAATGTCACCAGGCTCTCCCCCCACCTCCCACCCCTTCGAGGTGATCACAGAGCACAAATCCAAATGAAGTCTCCATTCACCTGGATACCCAAATGACTAAGACAAGAAGAGCTTCTCTCCCCGCTGACCTACATAAAACAGGTAGCATGGGTGAGACGCTAATCCGTGTTGTTGTGTTGTGAGGCCCTGAGCCTTTGGAATTGTCACTATAGCATCCTCAGCCACCCCTGACCACCACGCTGGGCTATGCTGCGTAACAAACCACCCTCAGAGCCCAGTGGCTCGACAAATAAATTTCAGGTTCTTGCAAGGCTCACCGCAAGGGAATGGATGAAGGGGGGAGCGGGGTGCTCTGCTCCATAGAGTCACTCAGGGACTTAGGCTGATGGAGGTTCTGACATCTGAGACATTGTCACTGCTCAGCCAGCAAGGATTGAGAGAAGCGAGAAGTTCCTACAGGGCCTTTCCGTTGCCTCAGTGTAGAAGTATCACACATCCCTTTCAGATATGTTTGATTCACCAGAGAGTCAGGGGGACACAGATGACAAAAGCTTTGGAGACCCAGAACATGACCCATGAAGTCTCAAGGAGCCTCTGTAAGTATATGAGCAGGGCAAGACGTGAAAAAGGCTGACTTAAGACCGTTAGACCAGCAGTCTAATGCTGGGCACACGGGCATGCAGGGGCCAGCGGAGCTGCAGTGGGGATTATATGCCTATATTCAAGGGGGTTTGCTAGGCGTGTAGTGATGAAGGCTTGGCACCCATTGTTGTCAGACAAAGGGCGATGAGGAGCAAATCCTGTGACAGATGAAACTATGGTATATTGTGAGCCTAGGCTTTGACATCAGACAGAACAGGATTCAAATCCCACCTCTAAAGCTGACACCTACTAGCTTTTTGCTTTTTTTTTTTTTATTTATTTATTTATTTTGAAATAAAGTGTGTGGGTGAGGGGCAGAGAGAGAAAGAGAGAGAATTTCAAGCAGGCTCCATGACGTCAGCACAGAGCTTAATGCAGGGCTCAAGCTGATGAACCACAAAATCATGACCTGATGCAAAGTCAAGAGTTAGATGCTTAATCGACTGAGCCACCCACGCACCCCTGATCTTTTTGATCTTGGGCAAAATACTTCTCGCAGCTTCAGTATTCTTATCTGCAAAATGGGGGTAATAATATCACTTACCTTATACAGCTATTGTGAAGATTGGAAGGCCAACGATAGTGTTTGTAAGTTGAAAACAGAGAGGGTGATGATGGCAGAGATGGTGGGGGTAGCAGTGCTAGCGGTCCATAAAAGGACTGAGATGAAAGCTTTGGGGGAATAAAATATCTAGAATGAGGCAGCAACACAAAGGAGAAGCCCTCACTATATAAAATGTAGAAGTCATAGTCAGAAGATGGAAAGTGAACTATGAAATCCAGGATCCTAGAAACCAAAGAGAAAAAGAGTTTCAGTAAGAAGACGTAAGCTCTCTGCCCCTCCCCAGCTCGCTCGCTCACTCTCCCTCTCTCAAAAGTAAACATTAAGAAATTTTTTAAAAAAAAGAAGGCTTAAGCTCCAAGTGGATCAGGGGATGTGAACAATAACCATTAGCTTTTACAAGAATAAAATGACTACAACCTGGTGAGGAAGCAAGTTAGTGACAAGAGATTAAAAGAAACAAAGCATTTGAGAGATGGGGCCCAACCAGCATAGACCTCCTTCATGAAGAGCTTGGCCATGGTATGGGAGAACATTTGGCTGGCTCAGTCATTAGAGCGTGTGACTCTTGATCTTGGGGTCATGAGTTCAAGTCCCACGTTGGGTACAGTTTACTTTAATGCTTTTGGCTGCAAGTAACAAGATTTTTTTTAAATCAAAGATGGAAGAAAAGAAGTCCATGGAGAGAAAGAGAGGAGAAACATTTATAAAAATGCTTTGCATTCAGAGTTGAAGGGATCAGCCATAAAGAGACCAAAAACCTCAATAGCTAAATTTGAAAATAAGGCTCTGTTTAACTTACAGCTCCTTTCTTTTCCTAACAGATCTTCACAGGGCCTTTACATCGAAGCATGCCAATATTGGAATGAGATAGAGGCATTTTTCATAGAGTCCTTGCAAGCTAACCCCAATATTTCCTGTCTTCTGGCCACCCAGGAGAAAGACTCCATTTCCCAGCTAGATGTGATCATGTGATTATGTTTTGGCCAATGGGACATAAATGGAAGCATGACATGTCAGCTTTTGTCACTTCCTCTATCCTATCCCGAAACATGGGCATCATGGCTGCCATCTTGGATCATGGGGCTAAGGGCCCCATTCTTCAAAAGGCAAAGCATGGAGCTTGAAGGATCCCAGATCCCTAAGGATGTCTTGGAGCAGAGCAGCCTTTCCAGCTCTGGACTGCAGCCAAAGCACATCTTCCCAGACATAGTCCCCAGAGAGGAGAGACACCTGGCCTGCTCTGAGGTCCACATAGGGCCCTGAGACCCACCAGGGCATGCTCTGAGATCCACATAGAGAGGCGAGCCTTCTCTCTGCAGGTAGCGGTCTTATAAAGGGCCATCCCCAGTCCTCCTCGGCACCACTTTGTAGGAGGTGAGAAAAGTGAGATCCACACCATCCTCTGTCTCCTCAGGCTGAAGAAATCTTAGAAGGAAGGTGCCCGAACAGCCCTTCAGAGCGGTTTGCGAAACCCCTGGGCTCAGTACTGGCTGGCTGGCTGGCTGGCAGGAGGACAGATTCTGATCTCAGTTGTGCATAGCTAACAAGCAGTGACTTCACATTGGCGAGGCGAGTGGATTGGAGTGCTTTCAAGGACAAAATGTGTCCTGCTATCTGGAGGTGAAAATCAGAACCGAGTCGTACCACGTCACTATTTCCAAAGGTGAAGGGAAATCTTTTAGAGGCCAATTGCATCCCTGTCCTGAAATGAAGGGCTCTCTTCGGCCACACCAGCCTTGCACCCCATATGAGCGCCTACATCATTTCCCTGCGTGATTCATCCAGCAACTCACACCCACTGCCTGGCTCCGTGGTCATCCTTTTGGGTAGGTGTCCCTTCTCCCTCAGTCTCCCCCGTGACTCTGTTATGAACTCCAAATGAGCGGAGACCCTGAGCTACTCACCTTTGTAAGTTCATTACTTAGCACCGTGCCTGGCTCGCAGCACACACTCAAAAAAGGTTTCTGAGGAATCGTTACTCAGAACTGGGGGGTATTTGCTTGCAAAGGAGAGGAAGGAGGGCCAAAGGAATCGTTTGCAGCGGGCCCCTAAGGCAAGACCAGCCTAACGAAGCTGCCTCTAGTCCATTTCGAAGACCTGCCTCTTGGAACCCCCAAAGGTTCAGAGAGAACTTCCGCCAAGCCCTCCTTGGTAAAGAGTCGTGTTATAGATTTTTCAGTGACTAGCCTAAATTTCTCCTGTCGCAGTTTATAACCACTCCATCTGCTCTTAACGTCAGTGTGACAGCCCAGCTGCTCACTGCCACCGACAACCTGGGCTGACATTCAGCTGCAATGCACTGGGACAACAACTGTACCGGTTGTTAAAATATTGAAATGCTTCTCTACCATAGAGTAAATAGCCACTGCTCCAGGCCCCCTGCGGGTCTGCACCTGCCACCCTGCCCACCCTTGGCTGCTCCCTGGGGAACCTTAGAGCACAGACAAGCCCCCAGAAGCCCAGATCTCAGAAAGATACCTCTGAATGGTGGGTGCCCACATATGACTCTCACCCAGTCATGGTACCCCTCCCCTTCTCTTCCCGGAGCTGTCAAACAGTGACGCCAGCTGCCTGTCCCTCCCCTCCGGCACTGAGGTCCAATGGCAGCAGCCCTTAGCAGATGTGTAGGTCCTGTGCCAACCCCAGATTGGAGATGGGTGCGATGAGCTGTCCATGAGAGGAGAGGTAAAGTCACTCACCAGGGACCATTGGGGACCAGATGCCCAGAGAGGGGCCACGAGGCCAAAGCCGGGTCTGTGAAGCCACTGAAAGCCAGAATGGGGCTGGACTGGATTCAGCTAGAGCCAGACGTGAGCAGGATGCCCGGAAGAGACCACGTTCTGGGCTAAGTGTGAGGTCAAGGCCAGCAGGCAAGAGGCAGGCTTCTCTGGGCCACTGGCTCCCTCTCCCGTGCCTGGACTTGCCCAAGAAATGATAGGGCAGCCTGTATTCCAGAAGGCAACCCCAAAAACCCATGAGAAAGCCCAGGGAAAACCGAAGGCGTCTTTGAAGTGTCGGTTGGGATAGTGGGTGGCCAGAAGCAGAAACAAAAGAAAACGGAAGAGAGAAGTTTTCGAAATTTGGCTCTTGCATCCACCCATCTGCCTGAGGCCCTAAGACTATCATTTCCTGCCCTTCCATGGCAGAAATCAGTGGCCATAGCCCACATTGGCAGTGCCAGGGGCGTGGGGAATGACCGGCAACACAAGCTCGCTGCATCAGGAGCTGAGCTTGAACCCCGGGGAGGCTGCCCCCCCACCCCCGGCCTCCCCGCGCAGGGGCCTGAGGCGTGAAAGGCAAATTCCCACATGTAGGATTGCTTGGCGACAGGGCCGCAAACTGGAGTGCCCCCACACTGGTTCTGTGATGTCAGTGGCTCTCCTTAAACTCCCCGGGACTGCGACTGCCCGGGGCCTGGCCTTCCGCCCAACCGCTTGGCACGAGACCTCACCAGGCAGAACAACGAGGCCCCTGAGGAGAAGGCCTAGCGCAAAAGAAAGACCATGAACCAGACGTCAGAACCAGCTGCGGAGGACGTACGTGCTTGACAGAAAGCACAAGCTGGGGAGGGGCAGAGAGAGGGGGAGACAGAAACCCAATGGGGCTCTGCGCTGACAGCAGAGAGCCCGATGAGGGGTTCAAACCCACAAGCCGTGAGATCATGACCCGAGCTGAAGTCAGACGCATCGCTGACTGAGCCACCCAGGTGTCCCTCAAAATAAATAAATAAACTTTAAAAAAATAAAAATAAAATAAAATAAGCACGATGCATATACACTGAAGGAGAAAACGGACGACAGTAGTGACATCAGACATGAATAGAAGATCATGGGGAAATACCAAGAGGAAATTAGGGGGGAGAAGGGAGAGACGAAATATGAAGCACACCTTTGGAGTAACTATTAGGACAGGCACAATTAGAGACCAAACTGGTCCGCCTGTTCTGACGCCATCCGCATGGCACCCACATCCCTCAAATTCCTTTTTCATGTTTGCGCATGCCCAGAAGCCGGCTGGGTGTCCCTTGGCTTGGGGCCAGTCCTCAGGCTGCCGGACTCCCGTGGTCCCCACACACAGCAAGTTAGAAGTGCGTACTGATTTGACTTGAGCCCTTAACCAATAATTGGAGCTCAGGAGAGGTAGGAAAAGTTGTGGCCCCCTTGTCCCAGACAAGGGTCAACTCTGAGAAGTGACCTGCCCTATCTCCCAGAAGTCCCTGCAAGACTGAGTTCAAGGACCCTCCATGGGACTTTGAGTGGTAACACGCCCCGGCTTGGACTCCTTTCTTCCTCATCCCAGTTTCCCGCGTCCGCATTTGGTTTCCCTGAAAGCAGGACCTCACAAATCACTTTCAGTCCAGGGCGACCTTTCACAGTGAACGATATGGCCGTGTCTCTCGCCCCCTAGGCCAAAAGCCTTAGAAGCCGCCTGGACCTGGTCCCCCTTCTCGCTCTCATCCCCACATCCAATCCACCCAATTCCCTTCGATCTAGCCCCTTCGTGTCTCTGGAATCTTCCCTGCTGCCTCGGGCTGTAATCTAGTCTCACATGAACTTGCAGGGGCCTCTCCTACCCTGACCCCTCGCACCCATCCAGAGCCGGACAGCTGACCAAGCAGAGCCAGCGAGACCCTCCTCCAGAAGTTTTGGAGCTGGAATGGAGAAAAGCGAGTGACTCTCTGAGTGGCCACAGCTGTGAGACAGGACGCCCTGAGGGGCCAGGCATCATCTCCTCTGTCACATGAAGCAACTAATCTGCATCAAAGAGAAGAGAGATCCTAATGAGCAGAAAGGAGATGGAGAGAAGAGATTCCTGAGTTCCTGGCGACCTGAGCCCAGACACATGGCTGCCTTGAGTTCTAGGGCTCTGGCTGCCCCTCGCCATGGGCTCAGGAGTGGCTCTACTGTTACGGGGGGGTCTTGTCCATTTCCAGAGCCTGATGATGAGGACGTACCAGAGGGAACCCTGTTACCACGTGGCTCCAGGTGCCTACAGAGAAATGGGCTCCCATTCCCACGGACCAGCACACTGACATTTGAAGAGGCACGGAAGACATCCTAGCTCGGATCAACCCACAAATGTGTCTGGAAAATGCACACAGCATCTTGTAGAAATGTCAGCTCCTGCTTATAAGCAAGGGTGGGGAACGTTCTGTCACTCCTCGGGGACGGCACAGCCCGGGAGAAGAGACACCAGCCCTTTCGCCTTTGCAGAGGGTGTTTCCCAAAAGGGATTCACAAAGGGCAACGCAGGTTAGGTACCAAGGTCTAAATTAGACATAATTACCCAGCCTCACAGTTCCATGTGCTTCTTTATCTTTTAGACCTACAAAGGCTTCTCTTAAAGCCCAGCAGACCTACGTCTCTCCCTCTTTGTTTATTTTCCTCTCATTTTTTAAATTACTAGTACACATGTGCAGATATTTTATGTAAATTTTGTGAATACAGATTATCAGATCGGCCTGGGACTTATTTTTATGTATAAGGTGCAGCACCCCCACCCTGTCTACTGGTGCTCCCCCACCCCGACACTATTCATGTCTTGTTTCTCTTTCTAGAGTTAATGTATGCAAATACAAGCAAATACAAATACATATATTCTTATTTCTCTCCCCTTTTTACATAAAAGGTAGCCTACTCTACACACTGTCCTGCACCTGCTTTTCTCACTCAATCTACCTTCAGAATTTTTTCCAATCGCACACAGGGGAATTCTTCATCCTTTGTTCAGCTGAAGATTATTCTAGCACATGGATGCCACAGTTTATTCAGCCCGGGCCCTACAGATGGCCATTTCGGTTGTTTCTCTCATAGGCAATGCCACCATAAGTAACCCTGCACGAATGTCATGGCAAACACGTGGAGGATTGATCACACTGGTCACTCCAAGCTTTTACCTCTTCTTGCGTCCCTGTCTCTTGACCCTTGACGTTGCTGCTTCTCTCGCTAAAGAGGCACAGTGCATTTTCTTGCCCCTTAAATCTGGACTTCACCATGTAACTTGCTCAGCAGGCTTGATGCAAGCAGAAACTTTAAAACACACTAGAGATTTCCACTTCCTCTTTTGTTTCTCTGTGGTTGCCATGAAGCATGCCCGGGCCAGCCTGAGAACAAGCTCGGGCTAGCCTGCTGTATACAGGATGAGAGACTGCATGGAGCAAGACCACGTGGCCCAGCAGAGGCTGTCCTGGACAAGCCAGTCACTGGCCAACTCACCAGCTGACCACAGATACATGAGTGAACTTAGCCAAGATGAGCTGAGTCTACCTCAAATCCACAAAACAAACCCGTGAGCTCTTTATCGAGCTGTGGTTTTAAGGCCCAAAAATTGGGGATAGTTTGTTATGCAGCGCTAGCTAACTGGTACAGTATGCAATATTTGTGCAAGTAAGAGACAGTCTCAGATCTGGAATTGCTGGATCAAAGGGTGGGTGCATTTGACAGTTTGACTGATATCGACAATTTCTCCATGTAAATGTTAGACTAATTTATATTTCACAAGCAATGTATGAAAGCACTCGTTCATATACAGCTTTGCCATTATAGTATGTTATTGGGGTTTTTTTTAATTTTTTTATTAATGCTTTTTATTTTTATTTTTGACAGACAGAGAGAGACAGTGTAAGCAGGGGAGGGTCAGAGAGAGCAGGAGATACAGAATCTGAAGCAAGCTCCAGGCTCTGAGCTAGCGGTCAGCACAGAGCCTGACGTGGGGCTTGAACCCACAAACCGTGAGATCATGACCTGAGCTGAAACTGGACTCTTAACCGACTGAGCCACCTAGGTGCCCCTGTTATCGGTTTTTTGAATTTTTCTCAATCTGTTAGGTGAAAAAGAATATCTCGGTGTTCTTTTATTTGCATTTTCCTAATATGAGTGAGCACGAGCAACACTTCATGTGTCTAAAAGCCATCTGTACCTTCTTTTCAGTCACCCGTGTGTTCATATCTTTTGCATGTATTTCCTATTGGATCACTGATATTTTTCTTACTGATTTCTAGGAACTCTTTATATATTGGTGAAATGAGTCTTTTGCCTGTGATCACCCTTCCTTGAAATCATACACTGCAGAAGAGAAGCCTAATGGCAGGCAAAGGAGGAAAACAGCCAAGAATGAGCAGAAGGTATCTTTCCCTCAAACAATCAACAACTGTGCCTTGAGCACCTTCTTGCTTTGAGGCTCTGGGTTAGGCATCCCATCATATTCTGAAAAAAAAAAATACGACACGGTACTCAAGGAATGTTTTAAAAATGACCATGGTTAGATCCCCATATTTTTCTACCCACAGTCTCTGGCTAAGGGGTGGGTTAGGGGACCAGATAGATTCCTCATGGCCCAACCTCCCTGGCCATGGCTGATTGGACAGGGCAATCTGCCTGATTTAGGCCGGGCCCAGTCCCTAACCTGGACTGAATCAGTTTGGTTCACTTCTGAGATCTTGCACTTGCATAAAATCAGCCAGAGATTGGCGGACCCTGGAGCTATCAGACCACGTTGCAGAGTTCCACCTGCCATTGTGGACAGCCGCATAGAACCATGTGCAGCCAGATAAACAAACCGAGGAAGAGCCAGGGCACAAGGACAGAACCCCAGTCACCCAGAGACCCGCAGGGAGGAGCAGCCATGGACCTCATCTGAGGGAGAGACAGAACACAGCCCCATTTCCAGGTCTCCGGGGTCCTTCTCCCGTCTCGGTGGCCCCCAAGAGTTTTACATTTGACATCTCTTCTCATTTTATAGCTAGAGAGAGTAAGGCTAGACAATCCAGCAACTTGGCCAAGTTCACCCTGACCATGAAAGATGGAGGCCAGCCATAAGCAGGTGGCATCTATTACCAGGCGGGCTTCCCCCGCCACCTCACCTTGCGGCCTCCAGGTTGAAGCATTATACAAACACATGCTAAACCATGGGGCTGAGGCTCTGAGTGCCGAACAGTCCCCAGGAGAGGGTGATCCGTGCAGGCTTGCACAGCCAGGAATTCTGGCCAGGCCACAGACAACCTGTTCCGCTCCCTTCCCGCTACCCACCCCACCCCCACCACTTGGAGGCACTTCCCTTGGTCACCCATGCTTATTTATATGTATGGTACCCTTCCTAGGAGCAGAGCTGGCTCAATAGAGGAAAATCAGAGCACTGGTTCCATAAAGACACATGCCTGCCCTGCAAGGCCTGTCACCTGGCCCCTATAGAGGACAGGCCACCTCTGCAGGGACGCATGTGGTAATGCATTGCACACACTGATAACTCTTCCCACCTACCCATCGTCCCTGACTATCTTTCACGTTAGAAGTCGGGAAAGTGGGGGGAGGGGGGCACCTGGATGGCTCAGTGTGTTGAGCTTCTGGCTTCAGCTTGGGTCATCATCTTGCCCGCATCAGGCTCACTGCTGTCAGCATGGAGCCCCCTTAGGATCCTCTGTCCCCCCCACTTTCTGCCCCTCCTCCACTCTCTTTCAAAAATAACCATCTTGAAAAAATGTAAGAAGTGGGCCAAGTGGGACACTGAGCCAAGTGGCTGGCCACTGCCGTCTCTCATCTGCAACCTCTTTCTCTCAGCGATCAGCAAAAGGGCCCAAAGGGCTCAAGTTGCCCTCCAAGGTAGGATCCTGACCTTCACGTAGGGTGGGCCAGGCCTGGGGGGGAGGTGCAGGGAGAGGCCACGGGGAGGCTGGAACAGCCTCCAGCAAGTAGCACTCCCATTTCCCCCCCACCAAGAACTTGCAGACCTCCCCTGTGGGGACAAGCAGGTCCCCTGAAAAGAATCCACTTTGTCCCTCTGTCCACAGCCACATCAAGGACAAGAATTAGCTCGTCCTCTTTCCTAGGTGCCCCCTATCTACAAGCCGTCCTGCAGGGCACCAGCACCAGTTCTGAAGGCTTCTGGGTGCATTCTCTAAGGGAGGGAGGGGGCAGGGCTGGGGCAGGAAATTGCCCTCCTGCCAAGTAGGACGGGAAATTGAATTTCCTCCCCTCCCTCTTCTTCTGCCACCCGCGTCGCCCCTCCCTGACGACTCACTTTTTATCTCTCTCTCCACTTACAGTTTTAAGCATTTAGGGTGTTGCTGTTTTAGTCTTAAAATTTGTTAGGCTCAATTTATGCCACTTAGTAAAACCTCTTTTCCAAATGAAGCCAAATTAGAACTAAAACACTGCGAGCAATAAAATGTGGGCATTTCATTTGGGTTGGGTTGGCTTTTTTTGATTGTTTTTGTAAACGAAGCCGAGAGGAGAATTCGGGAGCCTGGGTGAGGGGAGCGAGTCCCTTGGGCCACCCCAGGGTGTCCAGGCTGTGTGTGTGTGTGTGTGTGTGTGTGTGTGTAGCTGGCTCCGGCCGGCCTGCCCCTCGCTCTCAGGTCTGCCAGAGCGGGTTCTTCTGAAGCACAAGTCTCGAAACGGGTCACTCTATCCTTTGACAGGGCCCTGCCCTCCCTGACTATTCAGCCACTTCCTGCTAGCCAACCGCACCCGGGCAGGCCCGGGCGGCCGCGACCCGCTACCACTGCGCGGTGCCCAATGAACAGACGGCGAATTGAATTGAACCGGCTGTAACCAAGGGCACAGCCTGGAGACATCTCCCACACCCTCGCCAGGCAATGCCTGAAAATATGCTCCTCAATTTCAATGACTGTCCCATCAGGGTAAAGGTGGGGCTCCGAGGAGATGGAAGGGAAGAGGGGGGAGGAGGACAGAAGTTGGAGGAGGAGGAAGAGGAGGAGGAGGAGGTCCTGGGCTACTGATCAGGCAGCTGGTGTCAGGGAGGTGGCTGCCCAGCAGGTCAGAGAAGTTCCCGGCTGATGAGCCAAGGACCTGAGCCACAAGCGAGGCCTCCCCGGGGCCCTCGGGAGCTGAGATCGGCGCTCCCAGGCTGGTCCCATCCATGCCAACAGGAGAAGGCAGCGAATGCCGTGCGGGTTGAGAGCCCAAGCGGGGACACTAAGGCAGCAATGACGGCCACAATGATGAGACAGTGACTAAGGGCCTGCGTGTGGCTTGCCAAGCGATTTGGCTTGTCCCCGCGCCAACCATAAAGGCCCGGTGTCTGGCAGGAGACGGGGTTTTTGCGTGCCCAGGGACACCTTCTGAACGACCCTGGCAGGAAGCCACAGCCATCAGGAATGAGCTCGGGAGGAGAGCAAGCCTGAGGTGGCAAAGGAGTCCCTTAGGGGAGTAGAGAGGCTAGCCCAGGGGTGGAGGGAGGGGGAGGCGTGGCTCGCCCCTGATGAAGAAGTCTGTTAGGTTTGGGATACTCTCTCAACATGAATGGAAATCAAGTCTGGTCCATGGAGGACACTCTGGAACACTTTAAAGGAAACTGGACCAAACCCCAGAGACTATAATAAAATGGCATCTGGAGTCTTGCTGGTCCCTGGGGTGGAGTCTGTGACCCAAAGGTACAGATTAACCCTCCGTGGCAAGGTAGGGCTCCCTGAAGACAGACTCTGAGATGGCCTTTCAGGGGCAAGATGTGTGGGAGAGATCAGTCTCTCAGAGGAAGGAGGGGAAAGCAGGACTGGGCAGAGCGGGGCGGGGTGGGGGGGGGGAGGTCTGGTTGCACGCAGGCCTGGAAGAGTTTCCACTAACCTGAAGGAGAGAGTTCTGGAGTCAGGGGTATCCAACACAGTGTCTGCCTGGGGCCCAAGTGGCCGAGCCTTTATAAGGAGCCCCCACTAGCTATGGGCGGCCCATGAAAGTGTGGCATTGGGTAAGGGGCTCTGGGCAGCTGAGGCCAACCCTAAAGGGCTGACAGCCGGAGGCTGTCCAGGGGGGACTGTCCAGCCCCCAGCAGGGGCAGTGAGTCCTTCCTCAAAGGGGAATCTGGCTGGCACTTCTCCACACCTGCCACATCCTCTCCCCTCCCCTTAATTTCTAAGCTCCTGGCACATCTGGACACATAAATCTCTTTTTTGTCCTCTGGGCCTGGGTGTCCCTTGTTGTTCCTCCGGACGCTGATGCCTGTGTGACTCTAGCCTCGATCAGTGTTTTTGATTTGCTCACTTCTCCCAGGCCGATGGATGAGAATTCTGGTCGTATTTCTCCACCGTGATTTCCTGCTATGTTCAAGCCCTTCGTCCTCCTAACCGACAGCCATCACAGCTTGCGACTGCAGGGGGTCTAATGCTTACGGGCTCGTTTGGGCTTTAGCGTGGATTTTCCAGGGCTGGTCATCAGGCTCCATTGTGCTGCCCACCAGGGCACTGGCCAGCCCAGGGGAAGCCTCCGATGAAGTCAACCTCAGTTAAAGAGGACAAACCAATCAAGACCACAAGACTTCCCCTGCTTGGTTCATCAGCTGTAGCAAACATTCCTCGCCAGCCTCCAGCTCTGTCCCCTTCCTTCCATGGCTTGCCAGTAACCAGCTGTCCCTTGGCCATGTAGCTTCACCTCCAAAGAACCTGGGGCCCCAGCTCCCCTTTTCGAGCCTACTTATTGGAGTGACCAACCAGTTCTCCAGGTACCCGTCTGCCTTCCCGATTTGCCTGTTCGGAAGCACGGTGTCTCTCTCTCTCTGGACTCATGTTAAGGGCCCAGCAGAGGAACTGAATAGGTCTGTGGACATGTGGAGACAGAGCTGAACATGCTGGACAAAGCCCAGCTCTGACCTCCCCTCCTGACTTCTGTCCTAACCTGCCTGGTTTCACAGGTCCTGAAACCCAGCCAGGAGGACAGAAGTCATGGCAGAGGACGAGCAGCATTGGGGCGCTGGGGGGACGGAACGGAAGGGTGTGGCGCACACGAGCGCAGGTGAGCACAGAAACGGGACCAGCTAACTCCAGCTCTACCCTCTCCCCGGTCCCATGTTCCCCCCAGGAGGGCGGTCAGGGTAGGAGATGCCCAGCATCCCCCTCACTTTTAACTTGGGCTTCTGGGGGTGGGCTCCTGGAGGAGGCCTTCTATAGACCCACTTAACCCCCATTACATTCATTCCCTAATATACTTTTCACCTTCAGCAAATAGTGCAAATTTGAATTTTTCCTCACTGATCAAATATTTACCCTGTGAGCTGCCAGTCTGCTGAGCTTGACTTCTATAATTCTCCACCTTTTTTTTTTAATTCTCCACATTTGTATTAGATAAACTAGCATTTTATTGTCGGCCCACTGGTTTCGAGCTCAGAGGGGAGATAAGGAAGACCAGAGGGAGCAACCCAAGAGCTTCTCCGCAAAGAATGGGTTCGGTCCCATCTGTGTCTTCGTGCAAGTGACAGATCTCCCAGACAACTCATCAGATCTTTTAAAATGGTGTTTTGAAAGATACAGAAGCTAATTGCTCTATGTCTCATCAGCACGACATACATCTTCCAAATCTGTTACCTGCAAGAGGGGATTCAAGGTTCATCTCATTTGTTTGTGTGTGTGTGTGTGTGTGTATGATTAATTTCCACTTTTTTAAATAATCTCTATGCCCAACGTGGGGCTCGAACTCACCACCCTGAGATCAAGAATCTCACACTCTACCACCTGAGCCAGCCAGGCGCCCCTCATCTCATTGTTCATTTGTCATACAAACTTGGACAAATTGGGTCATATCGCTGAGCCTCAGTTTCCTCATTGGATTACCCCCATCAGACGGTTTTTGCCAAAGTCAAAAGAAATATTGGCGGTGACAACACGGTAAAATGTAAGGCCACTCAATGAAGGATTGTATAAGAGTAGAAACTGGAGCAGTTGTAATGTATAGCCCCCAAATCCTCTGATATTCTTCCCATCAAGAATCGGGGTCTAGGGGCACCTGGGTGGTGCAGTCAGTTAAACTTCTGACTTTTGATTTTGGCTCAGTTCATGATCTCACTGTTCATGAGTTCAAGCCCGTAGGCTCTGTGCTGACATCGCGGAGTCTGCTTAAGATTCTCTCTCCCTCCCTTTCTGCCCCTCCCTCTCTTTCTTTCTCTCAAAAGCAAATAAAGATATGAAAGAAAAAAAAAGAATCGAGGTCTGTAAAAAAGAATGGGGGTCTATGTCTCTTCCCATTGAATCTGAGTGGGCTTGTGACTGTTTCAATTGACAGAGTATGGCATGTGTGACACTGGGTAACTTCTGAGGCTGGGTCAGAAAAGACCAGATAGCTTCCTCCTGCATCTCCTGGATACTCACCGTAGGGGAAGCCGATCACCACATAGGAAGTCCAACCACAACTGTCCTCCTGGGGACCATGCACAGATGTTCTGGATGATAGCTCATGCCCTGAAAGGCACCTGACATGTGAGAGAAGCATCTAGATCCAGCTCACCCATAAATGGATGCCAGAAGGAGTAAAAGAATCGCCGAGCTGAGCCCAGCCTACATGCTGACCCACAGATCTATGAGCATAACCAAATGCTTGCTATTTTACAACACTAAGTTTGGGGTCATTTGTTACCCAGCAGTAGCAAGTGGAACAAAAACTTAATTGGTTAAGTTCTCCCAAGCAATTGAATGCCCCCCCATCTCTTGCTTTGTTTCCTGATCCCTATTTGACTCTAAGAGACAGGGTGTTGAGGTGCCTGGGTAGCTCAGTTGGTTGACTTCGGCTCGGGTCATGACTTCGCAGTTTGTGAGTTCGAGCCCCGCGTCGGGCTCTGTGCTGACAGCTCAGAGCCTGGAGCCTGCTTCTGATTCCATGTCTCCCTCTCTCTGCCCCTCCCCTGCTTGCACCCTCTCTTGGTCTCTCTCAAAATAAATAAACATCAAAAATTTTTTTTAAATAAGAGACAGGGTGAGGTGGGATTTCTTATGACCTGCCTTTGTGGATATGAAAGCACGACAAGCCCACACCCCTATAGAACAATGGAAGATTCTGACCTCATGTAAAAGAATTCTTAGAAAACTCTAAATCACCAAGCAATAAAGTAAATGGGTGCCACCGAAAACCACAAGCAGCCCATCATCTACAATTAATTTTGTTTTCTTGATTTGGGGATGCTGGGGTTTTGTCGTTGGAGCAGGCCATCCTTCCCACTTAAGTGTGGGCTTCTCCTAAAATGAAAAAAAAAAAAAAGGCGGGGGAGGAGAGGTACAGAGAGAGGCAAAAGTACAACAGGCTGGCCTTCGGAACCTACACTGGCTTGAAGGAGCTTGGTGTGGCCCAGAAGGGTGTGCTAAGAGTGCCAGCAACGGCCTGCCCGGGATCCGGAAAGGGAGCAACCCCGCACCTGGAAAACAGGCTGCTGGCTGCACACAGGTCTCCAAATCTGGATCCCGTTTACACTTGCCGAAGCGCAGGCTTCTAATTCCAGCCGCTCATGAAAAGGCACGTAGGTCCTCCGTGACGTCAAATCGCTCTTTCAACCGAGCATAATTTCTTTCAATGATGGGCTTGGAGGGGTTTCAGCGACGGTGGGGTTTTTTCTTTTTTTTTTTTAATGAATCATAAACATGCAGATCAGATTTAGTGTTATGACTGTGGCGCGCAGAGCGTCACTGTTAATTCTTGCTAAGCGCTGACAGCAGGATCAACCCCCAAACAGCACAGGCAAATACACCATCCCAGCCCTGGGGGCTTAGAGACTGCATAATTACAGACGGCGCGCAGCAGTCATTATCATCCAGAACATTTCAGCCCAGGCACAGCACCCTCCATCCAGAGAGCCCCCC
>NC_043717.1:32836660-32847474 GCF_006229205.1 Suricata suricatta
TCCGCTCCATCTTTCCTCCGAAAGGTTGAAAGGAAAACCAAACTCCTGGGTCTGCCAATATTCAGTGAGCCTCAACCACAGGCGAGTGGTGGGGTTGGAATTAACGAAGATAGGAAAAAGCCTGAAGATCCGGAGGACAGGAACGTGATTTCAGATCTTTCCATTGGCGGTTTTCTGGCACAGGAATGCCCATTATCCTCCACTGTTCCAGAGCGCCCGCTCTGTGCCCTGAGCTTCACAGACACAGTCTCCCCCTGTCCTCCAGAGATCAAACACCACGAGCAGAGCATTACCACTGCCCACTCGACAGACGAGGAAACTGAAACCCTGGCAATCTGCTGAAAGGCACACAGCTGGGGAGGCTCTGTGAGTGAATGGGGTTCTGATCCCTGAGCTGCACCCTAGAATCCCCGGAGAGCCTGCAGAAACCCTCATGCCCAGGCCACACTCCAGACCAAACGAGTCTGAATTTCTGCGGCTGCGTCAGAGGCATCAGTACTTTTAGAGCACCCCCACCAGGGCGATTCTGATGTGCAGGCAGTCAAGGTTGAGAGCCCGGGCTTCGTACCACTGTAGCAATCTCTCTCTCTGTCTTTCCTTCCTTTTAACAAATATGCATGGAGTGCCTATTCAATGCCAGGCACAGCACTAAATGTCCAATAAATGAGCTGCCTTCCCTCTGAAGCAGTGGTTCTCAGGGCATCTGGGTGGCTCCGTCGGGCAAACATCCAACTCTTGATTTCGGCTCAGGTCCTGATGCCACGGTTCACGGGTTAGTGCCCTGCGTAGTGCTCTGTGCTGACATCACAGAGCCTGCTTGGAATCCTCTCTCTCCTTCTCTCTCTCTCGATCCCCCTCCACCCACACACATTCACTCTGTCTCTCTCAAAATAAATAAAAGTAAACTATAAACAAAATCTGCAAGCAGACTTAAAATAAAATAAAATAAAATAAAATAAAATAAAATAAAACTGTGGTTCTCAAGCGTGTGTGTGTGTGTGTGTGTGTGTGTGTGTGTGTGTGTGTGTGTGTCCCCGGGAGGAAAGATGGGCAGCAAGGAAAGCTAAGCTCTCCCCCAGGGCTAACCTAGGAGGGAGCCCTTGGGTTAGTCCTGCTGTCCCCATGGAGCCGCCTTTGTGGGCTCCGCCACCCTGAGGGTCCCCTTCTCCTTTGTCAGGAACAGAGAGTGGGAGCGCCCTGCTCTGTTGTTCAACCCTCCCTCCTGGAAGCCAGGAAGCAGTGCTTACAAATCAATTGTTTTCAAACTAAGGGATGCTCTGAAGGGCTTGCTTTTTGCATTTTGCATTCAAAGGAATGCCAAGCCTCTGGTGTCAAGTGAAATATACGGAGTTTTCTTGGGCAGCAAGCAGAAATTTTTTTCTACCCTTAAGATGTCCCATTTAGGGAAAACACTAACCTCTCCCTGAAGGAGCATCAGGGAAGAACGAGTTATTTTAAAGACATGAATGCACAGGCTAAGCTCACCCCCTGTAAACTCAGACATTTCAAACCAAACGTGCCCTGTTTTTAACATTTTTTTAATGTTTTATTTCTTTTTGAGAGACAGAGAGAGACAGCACGAGCAGGGGAGGGTCAGAGAGAGAAGGAGACACAGAATCCAAAACAGGCTCCAGGCTCTGAGCTGTCAGCACAGAGCCTGACACGGGACTCGAACCCATGAACTGTGAGATCATGACCTGAGCCGAAGCCGGACGCTTAACCGATTGAGCCACCCAGGCACCCCAAAGGTGCCCTTGCTTTTAAGTAAACCATGTCTAAACTGCAATACACATGTGTCTGTTTCCTTCGAGGACACTGATACAGTTCAAGTTGTCTCGGCAGCCCACTCACAACATGGACAACTGTGTCATGCTGATACACGTGGCAGCCGCGGGCGTCAGTTTGCCCCTTCACTTGATGGCCCCTACCCTGCCATTTCCCTGGAGCTCATGTTTCTGGTTTGTTCCTGACTCCTCCTTTGCTCAAATGTGGACATGCTTTCCAGGTCCCAGAAGCCTCTCGGTCTCTGTCCTCACAGGCCCTTGCTACCTTTCCCTCCCGCTTGCTCCCTCTCCTCTTGTACTTCTGACCCTGGCTAATGGCACCCACAGTCACCCGGCCATCAAAGTTGAAACAAAAACAAAAATGAAAGCAGGGGTTGGAAGGAATTTCAGAGTCCTCTGGGTTGTTAAAGCAGTTTGTGAAGTAACAATACATAGGCTCCCACCAAAAAGGATCTGAACACTTCCCCGGTGCGCTGTCAATGGGCTTTATTTCTTTTTTTTAAAGTTTATTTGTTTATTTTACGTTTTAACATTTTTTAATGTTTATTTTGGGGGGGGTGCCTGGGTGGTTTAGTCGGTTAAGTGTCCCACTTGGGCTCAGGTCATGATCTTGCAGTTCATGGGTTTGAGTCCCACGTCCGGCTCTATGCTGACAATTCGGAGCCTGGAGCCTGCTTAGGATTCTCTCTCTCTCTCTCTCTCTCCCTCTCTCTCTCTCTCTCTCGCTCTCTGCCCTTCCCCCACTCATGCTATGTCTCTCAAAAATAAACATTATAAAAAGTTTTAATGTTTATTTTTTTGTTGAGAGAGACACAGTGCCAGCAGGGGAGGGGCAGAGAGAGGTGGGGAGGGACAGAGAGAGACAGAGGGAGATCCAGAATCCAAAGCAGGTCCAGGCTCTGAACTAGCTGTCAGCACAGAGCCCAACACGGGGCTCAATCATGACCTATGCCAAAGCCAGACGCTCAACCAACTGAGCCACCCAGGTGCTCCCATCAATGAACTTTAGAGCAAAGACTTCTGAAAATATTTTGGCTCTTCCAGATTGTTCCAGATACCTGAAATTGCTACATCGAGTAACTTCTAGATAAGCAAGGTGTCATGGTTCATTGTTTGTTTGTTTGTTTTATTTTGTTTAGGGCATCAATTTTTTATTATTCCAGAAACAGGCTACAGTTCAGAGGGGAGTGAAACTCTCAGGGCAGAGGAAGACACCCGGGCAGACCACATTTGGGGACTGACTCAGAAACAAAATTTGGTCAGTGGACCTGCGGCAGACCCAGGGCAGCCAGGACAAACTCAAAAAATCGATGCGTAAGTCAGATGCCAACACAGCCGTTGGCAACGGGGCACAGTCCTTTCCCCACGGGCAGGAAAGCCCGTGTTCACCTCTGAACCATCCTTTTTGAGGTTCCTGGGAATCGGAGTCAGAATGTTGTGGGCGTGTCACAGAAAGGAGAACCAGAAGTCACAGTCAGTGTCTCTGCCTGGGCAGCTGCGGATAATTCCTGCTGACGGTCGCATGAGACCTCTTGACTCCGTGCTGACCACTCCCTGACTTTTGCACAACCTACAGAACTGGTCACAATACGACAGTTAGACAAGACCTTCCGTGGACGTCCCGAAGACAACAGCCCTACATCATGGGAGAGCCAGGCTGCCCCAACTGTCCCCAGACCTACCCCTCAGTTGAGCACGAAGGGAAAGGGAGAGAGTGAGCGGGGCGGCCCGGCCTGCAGAGGGCTTCTCATCGGCCGAGTTCTGTGACTGTGCATTTCCTCACCAAAAGGTGCTATAAAGCAACCTAAGTGCCACTTGTAAAGTAAGTCCCTCCCTCCGGCCTTCCCCACCACCTTCCAGGAGCCCGGTGGCTGATCATCAAGCAGATTTTTAAGATTCTGGACTCTCGGAGCAAACCTGGAAAGGAAGTGGGAGCAGAGAAGGCGTGGTGGCCTCCACTAGACACCGGCCCTGCTTCTCCAGATCTGCTCACGGCCATCCAGGACCATCCGTCGCCAGCGGAGCCCTCCTTGACCTTGTGGGAGCCACCCCCCCAGGGCGGACCAGCCTGGCAGAATGGCTCCCCACAGCCTCCTCGCCAACCCCCCGGGCAGCTTTTCCAAGCTGTCTCTTTGGCTAACACAGGAGCTTTGGAATGAGACAGGGAGAGAAAGACATGAGCGGTGGGGGTGGGGACCCTTCTCCAAGCTTATTAAAAATCTTTTGTGTGGCATAGAATGAGTCCCGTCTTGTCCGCCCCGCTCCCCCCAGCGCTTAACTTTTTCAGGCCTCATGAGCATAAACGCTCCAGTTAGTCTGTGAAAGCAGAGACCCTCCTTGGCCCTCAACTGTGTCTGGGCTTCCTTTATGCGGCCGTCATAATTAGGCAGTGGCCTGACCCCGTGGCCCGAGGTGCCTGCTTCGGCTCTCCACCACCCTGTCGTGCCAGCCTAGAAGGATGGTCTTGAAGGAAAGCCTCTTGTCAAACAAATCATCATTCTGGAAACACAAAGCCGCGGGCCCCTCGGGGTGCCGCTGACACCCGGGCCGGCAGCATCAGAGAGTCGCGTTCCTGTGTGGCGCTGAAACCCCAGGTTGGGAGACAGAAAGCTGGCCGGTGGCCAGCGGTGGCGGCGGCGGCCGCCTTATCTAAATAAAGGGAGAGGGCGCAGAGTGCAATGTTATCAGAGACGCACAACAGGCTCGGCGACGGGAAGGGCTGGGTGGACACTCCGTGGGTGGTTTCGTGTTGCAATTTTTTCTTTCCCCCTTTGGTGGCTGTTTTCTTTTTTCTCTCTTCAGAGTTGCAGTATTCGGCAGCCGGCTGCTTGGCAAAGCATGGCAGCCGTACCCACACGGCCCTTTCCAGTCCAAACGCCTCCCGTCAACTTTTACAACCCGTCGCTAAAACACCAGGCCGGTCTCTGATCGCCAGCACCGGGTTATTTATTCGCCCTGCCTGTCTGGCCTCACATTTTTCACATGTGTGCTACCTTCCCCCACCCAACACCCCGGGCCGCCCCCACCAAGTTGCTTTAACTCCCCTCCAGCCCCTTAAAATGCCAGCAAACGCCTAGTCCAATTTAGAGCTGGGAGGAGTTCAGCATTTCATGTTTTCTGGATCCTGCGTCGGGATGTCCTTTTCATCCCCATTCAGCTTTGACCTGAAGGAAGAGGAAGACTTCTCAGTTGTGAAAATGACTCTCTTTCACTGGAAACCGTTGTTACTAATAAAAGCCTCACTGGGCACACCGTCAAACGGTCCGCTGTATACCCCCCGCCAATAGGGGTCAGGAACACGCGACGCAGAGGGGACACAGCTGGCCCAGGTCAACGGGCGAAGGCCACAGCCTCAGCCACTCCCGCAGCCCCATTCATGTTCCGGAACCCTGGTCATGTCCTGCCACTGGACCTTTCATTCTTTCCTAATGCTTTACACAAACAGTGTGTGCTCATGTATATGGGTGTGGTGTGTGTGTGTGTGTGTGCGTGCGCGCGCGTGCGCGCACACGCGCATGAGTGCATGCATGTGTGGGGGGGGGGCTGGGTGTCTTTGAAATCAACCAAAAATAAAAAAATAATAATACAAAGGGCTTTCATGCTTGAGCCTGACCCAGTGCAATGCAGAATATATTATTTCTTTCGGAGCGTGGATAGCACATCTGCACGTGAAACACAGATCAAACACGGCCCACAGAAACAATGGTAAGAAGCATAACCAGAGTGAATCGATTCCTTGATCCTGCTGTACCAAAAAATTAAAGAGGAGCACTCCTGGGGTTTTTAACCCAGATACGACTTCAGCCACAGCCATTTCTGCCATGTCCCGGGATCTCTTATTCTGACTCTCTTTTTCTGTGCATGAAACACACAGTCAAGGAAACCGTGTCGAGTTCTGCGGGCCCGGCTGGCTTTTCAAAAAAATTAAATAGCTCTGTCCCTTCACCCTCAGCACGTACACACACACGCACACAAACACTCACACACACGTGCACATGTGCGGGCACACACTTTCACTTTATCTTTTCCCCAGAACTAAACACAAAAGAGAACAGATTCTTCCATTTCCCCCAAAAGGCCCCATCAGGCATCAGGGAAAATTCCTATAGCAAAGAAGGTTCTAATCCCCAGCCCGAGGCCCCTCTTGTCTCTCCATCCCCAAGTGATCATGGCCCCTTCGCGCTCAAAGATCTGTTTCAATATGTAGCTGGTCTTGCTCAGGTTGGTTGGGTTTTATGTCGGCATTGACCCTGGGCTGACCCCAGGCCCAAAGATCCAGCTGACCCGGCTGGCTGAGTGCTGGAGGGTGCAGCTGGCCACCTGATGGGCCACAAAGGCCACCCTGTCAGCTGGGTCAGCTGCCACCAGTGTCCTCTCTTACTTTTGCTCTTATCCTGAGGATGCTCTTTATTTATGCATACTCCAGCTATGTCCCAGAGTCCCAGAACCACTCGCAGGAGACAGGATGGGATGGCCACAGGCCAGTTCCAGAAGATTCCCCAGAAAAGGCCTCAGGAGGGCAGGCCTGGCTCAGTCAGGTTGTGGCTAAGATGGAGCAGAGATCACAAGGCTGAGTGTCTAAGGCCTGAGTTCAAATTCCAGCTCTCTCACTGGCTGTGACCTTGGGCTAATGTGTAACTTCCCCCATCGTGGTATACAAATCAATAAAATGGAAGGGGGTGGGGCCCTGAGTGGCACAGTCAGTTGAGCATCCGACCTTGGCTCAGGTCCTGGTGTCACAGTTGGTGGCTTCAAGCTCCACAATGATAGTACGGAACCTGCTTAGGATTCTCTCTCTCTCTCTCTCTCTCTCTCTCTGACCCTCCCTTCCTCTCTCTTTCTCTGTCTCTCTCTCTCTCTGTCTCTCTCTCTCTCTCTCTTAAAGATAAACAAACTTTAAAAACAAAGGCCATGGGAGGAGGAAGCAGACCAAGATTTCAAGGTGCTGGCCTCGAAGTTTGGGACGATGTGGCCACAGGCTAAGAAAAGCTGGCGGCCCCCAGAAGCTGGAGGTGACAGAACCAATTCTCCCCTCGATTCTCCAGAGGGAGGGTAGCCGCCTGCTAACACCCTGATTCCAGCCCAATGAAACCAATTTCAGGCTTCTGGCTTCCAGAACACCACAGAATAAACTCCTGTTGTTTGAAGCGACTGAAATTGCGCAGTTCTAGACTACTGCCCTTTTTACCTAGGGCCACTGAAAGAATTCTAGAAGATGATGCTAGATACTATGCCCTGGCTGTCTTACCTGATTACCGATTAGGACCCTGAGGCTCCTGGAAATTAAATCTCTTGCTCGAGGTCACCCGGTGTTTGGTGGCAGAGCAGAGGTCCCCCAGAGTCTGGTGCTGTTCCCTCTCCACCAGCCTCAGGGCCCTGGGCTCACCCTCTCCCCTCCGAGCAATTCTGAGCAGGTGGAAAGAGGGAGCGTTCTCCCGACCTCTTCCCGGCCCTGGTGGTTGCATTTGCTCTAAGGAGGAGGCCACCTGCGTTGGACGGGTGCCCGGCCCCTAGTTGTCTCTCTCATCCCAGAGGAGAGGGAAGGGGGGTGGAATGCTCCCTCAGTGACTCACCTGGGAGCTGTGTCAGGTCTCCGGGGCCTCAGAGCCCTCTGCGGTGACATGGAGATACGAACGAACAAGGCCACCCCCTCCTTGAGAGGCTATGGGATTGGAGAGTGTGTGTCTCTACAGAAATGCCCTCAGAGACTTGGTTACCAGGCCCCGCTCTCCCCCTGGGTGCTCCTCGGGAGGCTTGCCAGGGGCAGACCACGTGGAGCCTCCGAGGCAGGCCCTGCTCAGTCCCTCACCCATGTGAGCCCGGCTCTGCCCAGGGACCCCTCGGATTTGACCTTGAGGCTCGGTTTACGCTGGCCCAAGCTCCCTCCCTCTGTCTCTCTCTCCTCACCCCCCAACCACTTTGCTCTTTCCTGCCCTCTCCCACCTCCCCCTCTCCTCTCACTGGTTCATTCATCTTGCTCCTTTTCTTTCTAGACCTCACTTTCTGACTCTCTCTCACTCTCTGCCGCAACTGACACCGGGAGCTCGCCTTCCGGATCAGGCTGAGGCCAGACTCCCCCTGAAACCACATCCTCGCCTCTACCCCACTCCTCTGCTGCCCCTGCTTCCTCACACCCTCCCGGGTCTCTCCTGAGAGCACACTCTCCGTAAATCACACACACATGACTGCCCGTGCTTCCAGAGAGTTCTTATCCAAGGCTCCATGTTAGGTTCCAGGAAAGTGAAACCAATAAAGACGCAGGCCCCTGCCCTCCAGCACCTTCTGGCCTGGTGTGGAAGCAGCGTGATGGGGAATCCAGAACCATCCCTGCGGTTCTATTCTTTTTAAGTTTTAGGGGTTTAGACATGGTGACCTCTTGGGTTCCTTTCAATCTGGAAGTTCGAGAAGTCTCTGGGGAAGATAGGGAGAGCTGTGGGACGTGGACAAGAAAGAAGGGCAAGAGCTGGCCAGTCAGCTGGCAACTGTCAGGAAATGTGGCAAACAGCGCTAGCAGGGCGGGCCCGCCTGTGTGCCGGGCTCAGCCGCGCCCAGCCAGCCCTGACCCAAAGCCATTCCCACTTGGGCCCATCACGTGGCCAGGCCTGGAGGTGCCCGGGGCGGGCAGACAGGCCAAGTGGACGGAGCAGGGCAGCAAAGACAGCAGGGTGACAATGGACTGAAGAGAAGACACGGGAGGTCCTGGGACAGAGCTAGGTGGGCACAGGACCCCGTATGCTTGGGCCCTTCTCCAGTCCTGCCCATTCCACAGCCCCGTGTTCCTCTCCTCTGCAAGGCCATGAGTGGGGGGGTGTCCCGGCCACTACCAGTTCCTGAAAGGCCCCGGGCAGGGCTCAGACCACCCCTCAAAGGGAGGCTCAGTTTCTGCAGGTCTGAGGACGAGTAGAGCCCAAGAGCAGAGAGCAAGTGGCCAGGGGTGGGGAGGGGGCACCCATACGGGATGCTGTCTCATTAGAATGCGACACACTTTGGCAAGCCTCCTGCCAGCGCCCCGGCCACCCTTGCCAAGAGCCGTGTGCAGAGCTGTGCAGAACAGGGCGGGACAAGGAGCTCTGGACCAGGAGTCCCAGGAAGACAAGGAGATGCTTGTCGGGGTTCTGGGCAGCGGCGGCGGCTCGAGGCCCAGGGCAGGCCCAGGCTGCCCGCAGAGGTGCCTCGGCACCCCACCCGCAGTCCTTTCTGCCTGCCTCCCTCCTCCCTGGCTTTCTAAAGCCCTGTGGCCGAAGGAGCTGGCTTTAATTCCTTTCTGTATCATTCTGCAAACGTGGAGAAGTCCTCCCACATGGGGCAGAGGGGAGGACGTGAATATCCACGCCCTCCAGAGGTGCCCCTGCCCTGCAGGGGGTCCCAGTCGACCGGGCAGACCACCCACGGTGTCACGATCCAGGAAGCATAAATGGCATTTATACTTAGTAACTGGGCGGCAGCGCCGCTCCGCACTTGGCACCCTTCAGGCGCTGCTCCAGCCTTAGCTCATTCCCTCCCAGGCAAGTGCCGGTGCCTGCTCCCGTTTTCCAGGTGAGGCGGCTGAGGCACAGAGACGTTGAGTAACTTACCCAAGGTCACAAGAGTAGAGTGGAATTTGTCCCTAGTGGCCTGGCTCCAGACAAAGGGAATGATGGCATCTCTTGATTCAAATGGACCTGTGTCGCTCTGAGTGGCCTTGGGCACCTTAAACCAGTTTCTCATCGCTAAAATGGGGATAGCAACAGTAACCCCCTTCCTGAGGGGATGCCTCAGGGGGTAAATAAGCAGACGGGTATGAGGCTCATGGCACTGGCTGACACTATAGATGCTGGTTTTGCAGAGGCCTTAAAAGACCTCAAGGTCCTTTCATGTTAATTCATTCAACTTGACAGTTGACTGCCCAAAGCCAGGTGAGAGCTGCGGGGCCCTGGCACCAGGGTGCCCTTGCAGGGATGAGGGCTTCAGGAATGGCTCATGCTTGCCTCTTCCTAGTAGCATAGCCAGGCCCCAGAGTGGCTCCGAGAAAGCCACCTACGCTGGCTTTATCTCCCCCTCAGGGAATCCCCAGCCATCACACGAAGGCATTGACCACCCCCTCCATCAGGGGGGAGGCCAAGACTTGGCAGCCCCCAGCATTCAAAAACTAGGGGCCCCATGGGACGCCTGGGTGGCTCAGTCGGTTAAGCAGCTGACTTCAGCTCAGGTCATGATCTCACGGTTCGTGGGTCTGAGCCCCTCTTCGGGTTCTGTGCTGACAGCTCAGAGCCTGGAGCCTGTTTCAGATTCTGTGTCTCCCTCTCTCTCTGCCCCTCCCCCACTCATGCTCTATCTGTCTCTGTCTCAAAAATAAATAAATTAAAAACAAAAACAAAAAGCAAGAACTAGGGGCCCCTAGTCAGCCGCCATCCAGATGACAGACCAGAATCTGAAGGACAAGGCTCTGGCGGGGGCAGGAGGGGAGGGAGGAGCGCCCCCCACCCCCACCCCCAGGAGCTAAAGAGCCTGCCTGGGATTAGCTGCCCTCCAGAAAGCTGCCCTCGGGCCACCACCCCTGCACCAGGATCTGCAGATGGCTCCCTGATGCTGTCTAAGGCCCTCCCTGGCTGGCGTCCACAGCCTCAGATGCAATTAGGGGAAAATAATGCCTAAATGAGAGCTGGGATGAGAACTGCAGTGGGGGGGGGGGGTGCTGGGGTGAGCATGCCTTCCTGGGCCTCAGCCCTGGGCCGCCACCCACCTCTGTGACCCGGCAGCTCCTTGACCTTGATCGTCTGTGACCCTGTGACCGGGCACTGGCTCTTCCTTCACTGAGCACTGTCCCCACCCCGTTTTTTCCGCCTGGAGACATCTGTCCACAGTCCCATCTTTTGTGCGGCAGATTCCGCCTCCCCACCACACACAGCCACCAACACATGGGTTAACGTTTGTCTTCCTTTCCTGGAGCCCAGGTAGTGGCATGTATATCCCTGTGCTGAAGCCAGTACCACACAGTGTTACATTTTTGTCTTAGACCTGTCTTCCCCACCCCCCCCCCCCCCCCCCCCC
>NC_043717.1:32847574-32859490 GCF_006229205.1 Suricata suricatta
GGGGCTGGGGTCATAGCCCTTACACCACATAGCATTATGGCATATATTGACACAGCTGTCTTTGGAAAATACAGTTTTTCACATTCTGCTACTAGATTATATCATCCATGAGGACAGGCAGCATTAGGTGGTGCTAAAAAAAAAAAAAAAGAAAGAAAGAAAGAAAGAAAGAAAGAAAAAAGAAAGGCTTGCCGAGAAAGGGAAAGTGTGAGGGAGGGAGGAAGCAAGAGAGGGAGGGAGGGAAGAATGGATTTTATAACAAAAGTGGAGACGTTCTAGAGCTGGAAGTTACAGAGGGAGTGGATCACCTAGTCTAACTCACCCATTTTACAGATATGATAACTGAGGATCAAAGGTGTACACACACCTGTACCCAGGGCACAGACCCAGTTTAGTAAGATCTGTTCTCTGAGGCCCTCTTTTCCCCATGGCAGGGGAGGGCGGGCCCTTGATGCCGACCTAGGTCTTGGTCCTCCCCGGTCCCCAGAGCCAGGGCCATTGTAGTATTTGTAACATATCAGCACCATCCTGCCCCCTCACCCCCCGCCTGCAGTCAGCCTTCCTAGACTTCCACATATCAGCCCATGCAGAACTCCTTGAGCGTCAGACCCCCGCAACACACACACACAACCCCCCTCCCAATCTGCCCGAGGCAGGGCAGGGAGAGGGACCGGCAGCACAGTCAGAACGGTATCAGTCCCAAACACAGGCTTAAGTTGGTATCATTCAGGAAATGAGGGCTCCTGGCAGATAACCGAGGTGGATCAAATAGGATCTCCTCCCGGGAGGACTCACTCGCTCATCGGAGGTGTTCCAAACTAGTGGTTCCTCTTCTCCCCATTTCCCTGGTCCTTCTATGGCCTCAGGAGTGCCAGCAGGCCCCAGCCCAGGGCTTTCCTGGATCCTGGAGCTGGGGAGGAAAGAGGATGCCTGCTGGGAATGGTGGTCCAGGCTGCTCAGCCTGTGGAGGGGACAATGCTCCCCCCACCCCCGGCAAGAACATAGCTCACTCAACATCATCGACCTCTTTTCCCACTGCACCACCTCCAGGGTCCCCAGATAGTCGGCTAGCTCTCGCCGCATGATGGAAGAGCCCAAACCAGTGGCTTAAAACAAGCACTTTATGATCTCTCCTGATGTGGGAGTGAGGGACACAGGCAGGGTGATTCCTCAGCAGTCCCTGGCATTGACCGGGGTTCCTGACGGCCCTCCTCTGGCAGCCATGCTGCCTGGAGGATCCAAGAGGGCATCATTCCCATGCCTGGCACCTTGACAGAGGACGGTGGGAGGCTGGCTCAGCGGGGTCCCTCCGGTAGTGCATTCCAGCTTCTGACGCGGTGGCTCAGGGCCCCAAGAGACCAAGGCACAAGGTGCCAGTTCTCGTAAAGCCTGACACGGGCACGGCATCACCTTTGCCATCCTCCGTTGGTTAAAGCAGCCGGGGTCCAGCTCAGACTCAGCCTGTCACTCGGAAGTGACAGACCCTGACTCTCAACTGGACAAGCGTCAAAGCCTTGGCTCCTGGGTAGGTCTGTCTGCCCGACAGGCAGCTCTGTGCCCAGGGTCAGTCCCATGACTCACACCAGACTGACCTCGTTAAGGGCTGACTTGTGAGTCCCACCCCCAGACCCCAGGGGAGCATGCACATAGAGGTAACATGCAGAGGGAGGACACAGCAAGAAGGTGGCCATCTGCAAGCCAAGGAGAGAGGCATCAGGCAAAACTGATCTTGATGATGTCTTGATCTTGGACCTCCAGCCTCCGGAACTTTGACAAAATAAATCTCTTTTGTCTAAGCCACTCCCACTACATTCCCCCCCACACCCGTCGGTGGTATTTCATGATAAAAATCTCCTCTGGGTCACTAAATACATTGGCATTTTGGTGTCTATCACTGGCCAGTGAATTTGGTGAAGAGCCTATTAGCTGCCCGGAGACTTATCCCCACGTGACGCAAGTTCACAGAACAGAGAACCCAGTCTGGATCCTGCCAAGGGGAGACATGGGCAGGGCCCCCTTGGGGTGCCCAGCCAGGGGCAGCCAAGGAGGGTAGCAGCCTAGAGCCGGCATCCAGTCGGTACCTGCTCCCCCAACCCCCGCTCCCAATTCTGGGGTCCCGCGAGGAGCAATCAGCTTGCATTGGGTCTTGGCCAAGATCCCATGGGCCGACTGGAGAGACACAGAAAGGACAGATAAAGGACGTATGTCTGAGGTTCAGCATTCAGTGTCTAGGCATCAGCAGGGATGACAGATGTTTGTCACCAGGATCACAGCAGGCTCCTCTATAGCTTCTGTCCCCTTGGCACCTTCCACAGCCTCCTACACAGCTCTGTGCCCCAGTTTCTACCCCCTCCATGTGGACTGGTGCTGTCTGATTCCCAAGGGCAGCCTCCAAGATGTAGGGTCCACAGAGACCTTGGGTTCTAGGGTGCAGGAGTTGACTACCTGGGCAGCGATGACTGTCACTGTTGTCATTTCAGCAGTGGTACCTCTGTGAGGCAGCTGTGGCCACCTCAAGCCTAACACATCTGCCCTGCCTGGGCCAGATCCCAGTCTGCGTGCCCCACTGGTCTCTACTGGGGTTGGGTCACTTGGTTAAAGTTTTCTGGACCCAGATAAACAAGCAGGGCACCAAGGAAAAGGTGACCACTCTTCTGGGAGCCCTGCCTCTGAGGGAACAGTCCCTGAGCCACTGGCCTGGACCTTATGCATCCACCAGAAGCCACCTACACAGCCACCCAGGGTGGCCTGGGCTCCTAGGCTAAGGGATAGTCAGGGACAGTGTCCCACAGGCAGTCTCTTCCTGTGGCTGGGGGATGGGGGGGGGGGGACCTGGGCAGGAGAGGTTTCAACTCACCCTTTCTAGAAGCATGACCTGCCTGCAGCACGTTGAAGGGGAGGAAGGATGACTGTGAGAACTTAGGGCACAGGCCCGCGGTTGCCCACCCCGAGGCAAGGAGCTTAGCCCTGGCCGAGGGCCTTGAGGACAAAATCAGGATTTCTCCTCAGCCACTTCCATCGAGGATGCTTTATTTTAGCTTCATTTTATGAGGTCAAACTGAGGCTCAGAGAGAGGAGGTAATAGATTCAAGGTCACACAGCTGGTAAGCAACAGAGCCCAGGTTCAAAGCCAAGCCTGCCCGATGCTATACTTCCAGGCTAACGAAACCTAGTAGGTACGCATGTGCATGCGTGTGTGTGTGTGTGTGTGTGTGAGAGAGAGAGAGAGAGAGCCAGAGAAAGAGAGAGAGAGTTTGGAGTCTTAGAAATAGCACAATACAAGTAACAACTTAAACAACACTTCTCAGTGGTTTAAAAATTCATCAGCTGTTCCTGGCGTTAGGGAATTTCTCGCTGGCCCCAATCCACGGCCATGTTCAGGGACTTCTCTCCTTTGGTCCGTCTTCTCTCCCTGCCCCTTTCCTCCCTCACGTGCAGACCCTCCCCTGGACAATCTGGCGTAATTTATTGGTTTTATGCCAGCCGGAGCAAAACCCTCTGGTCTCTGCCTACCCCACCCTCTGCTGCCTTCCTTACTCTCCGCAATTTGAGACTCTTTAGCTGGAAAGAGGCCAGCCCCAGCTAGAGCAACCCTCTCACTTTACACACAAGGACACCGAAGCCCAGATTGGTGACACGGTTTGCCCAATGCCAAGGAGCACGTTTCTGGAAATCAGGGGCTGGAACCCAGGGACAGAGATGGCTAGATGTTACTTAGCACAGTAGCTCTTAATATTCTGTGGGTTGTCTCTTCACGATTGTCTTTGTTCCAGGGACAGGAAGCCTGTATTCATTATCTATTGCTTGGTAACAAATCGCTCCAAACTTCGCAGCTTAAAACATCACCTCACATGGTTTCTGAGGGCCAGGAGTCCAGGAGCAGCCCAGCTACGGGGTTTTGGCTCAGCTCCAGGGATGGGGTTGTCCGGGGCTGCAGTCTCTCAGGACGTCACTGGGGCAGGAAGGCTCACTTCCAAGCTCACTCACGCGGCGGTTGGCAGGAGGCCTCGGTTTCCTGCTACACAGGAGTCTTCGTAGGCGTATTCATAACATATCTTTCCCCAGAGCCGGTGAGCCATGAGAGAGAGAAAAAGAACCCACGTCAGGAGTATAATTCTTTATAATCACATCTCAGAAGGGACAAGCCATCACTTCTACCATACTCTAGTGGCCATAGAGACAAACCCTCGGGACAACGTGGAAGGCACAATCGTCGAAGCCTTATCTTGGCAGCTTCATAGCACGAAACCCGAGAGCAGTGGCTTACACAAGTGAAAAATGTGTTTCCCTGTCTCACAAAGTCTTCGGAAGCAGTCCAAATTTGGTATAATGTTCCATGTTCATGAGGCATCTGACCTCTTCTATCATGTTTCTTTGCCACCTCATAATCCAAGATGGCTGCTCACGCTCTAGCCAGCACTTCCGCACTCCAGCCAGCAGGAAGGAAAAAGGTCCCTTTCCCTTTAGGAACACCTCCTGAAACTTGCACCTGAAATGTCTACTTATGCCCTCTTGGCCAACAATTAATCACAGGTCACCTCTAACCTGCAAAGGAGGCTGAAAAATGTAGTCCTTATTTCACACAGCCAATGTGCCCAGAAAGAGTTCCAGGGCTCCATTCGTTGGAGAAAAAGAAAAAGATAGATGTTGGGGAGCTGCTAGCAATCTTGATCTTTGATAACCCAATGAAGAACCTTTCACAGAAAAAAAAATCATGTACATGCAAAATCGTGCATACAACGTCAGAGGGCTTGCGGGTGTCTATAATGTCAGTTCACGGCCATCGTGTGGAGAACGTCTACGGCTCTGGCCAGGACCACACCCTCTTCCTGGGGGTGAAGTGTTGACTCACAGTTTTTGGATGTACCAGCTTCTGGCAGAGGGTAGGCCTCACTCTCCCTCCGTGACTCACTGCAAACCAAGGGCCAATAAGGAGGGAAGTGCAACGAATTGATGTCATGTGTGACGTTGAGAGACAGCCCATGAGTGTTTACAGGAATCAGCAAATAGCGTTCACTGGAATTCCAAACCAGCTTCTCTCTGTTGGTATTCCAAATGCCAGGTTACACACAGGCATGGAGTCATTAGCAACGCTACTCGAATTAATCATACTTTTCCTGGAGCTGAAACATGGTCCAAGGTTAAAACCACAAGGAGATATGGTTTCACAACCCCTAGGGTGGCTAAAATAAAAGCAACCGAGACCACCAAGTGTTGACAAGGGTGAGATGCAGCTGGGGCTGTCAGACATTGCGCTTGGGTGTGGAAAATGGTATGGCCACTTTGGAAATCAGTTGGGTGATTTTCTATAAAATTACACACACAGCTGGGGAGCCTGGGTGGCCCAGTCAGTCAAGCATTGGACTTTGGCTCAGGTCATGATCTCTCGGCTCATGGGTTCAACCCCCGCATCGGGCTCTGTGCTGATCTCTCAGAGCCTGGAGCCTGGTTCGGATTCTGTGTCTCCCTCTCTCTCTCTCTCTGCCCCTTCCCTGCTCTCGCTCCGTGTCTCTCTCAAAAATAAAAATAAACGTTTAAAAAAATATACATGTGGCCGCCATGAGACCCAGCTCTCTCATTCATGAGTACCTGTGCAAGGAGGTGAAGGATTTGAATGTTGGGGTTCATAGGGACATCACTCATAGCAACCCCAAACTGGAAGCAAGCCAAATGTCCATCAGCGGGTTAGGAAATATACAAACTAAGGCACCTCCACAGAATGGAAACTACTCAGCAATAAAAAGGAGGAAACTCAACAACTTGGGTGATCTCAAATGCATTACGTTCCCTGAAAAGAGCCAAGCGTGAAAGAGGAGACGCCCGTGTGATTCCATTGATGTGAAATTCAAGCACAAGCAAAATGAAAGTATCGTTATGAAAGTCAGAAAAAGGAAGGAGCATGAGAGAATGCTCTGGGGATGATGGAACTGAGCTGTCTCTGGATAGGAGGACAGGAGACACCAGGGTAGACTTCTGCCAAAGCTGGCACTGAAGATCGGTGCATTTCATTGTAAGTTACACCTGAACTTAAAAAACAGAAAAAAAGAAAAAAACGATCCAAGGAAAATGCAGGAAGCGGCATCCCCACAGACCAAACCCAGCTACTCAGCACTGGGTGAGCCGGGCCAGCGCACACGGAGAACTATTGAGGTCCACCAGGGAAGGAGGTTTTATGTTCTGGGCCTTTCCAACACAGCCCCAACCAATCAACAGGCAAATAGTAATCACGGTAACAGACCGGTGTCGGATCCCGCCTGCCTGACTTCTGCTGAATGTGGTCCCTCTGCCTGGAGCAATGATCTGCCCCAAATGCACGGGACACTCAGGCTGGGACCGCTGTCCTGGTGTGTCCCTTCCATCTCCTTCAGCCTCGAAAAGCCCACGAGCATGACCAGGATGGAGCGAGTATAGATGCCGCAATGTCAGCTCCCACTGCTCCTCCCCATCAGCTCCTTCCTTACAGAGCAGGAAACTAGACCTACAGGGGTAGCGCCTTGCAGAGCATAACCTGGGGGCTGATTGGCACAGCCCAGAGTAGCAGCCCATCCCTGGACCCCCTCCCACCTCCCCCTGCTGCAGCTTCCTGTCTTGTTCAGTATTTCCCAGCAGCATTTCCAACGGTATTCAAATGACCAAAAAGCCCGTTTCCCTTCGTCTCCTCTCAAAAATGGATGCCAAAAAATCTTTTCATGGTGGGAGTGGTCTGCCCTCAGGTAGATTACAGTCAGTGTGACCCCAAATAACCAAGTACCAAAAGTAAACAAGTCCTCTGGGCACCCAGGTGGCTCAGCTGATTAAGTGTCCAACTCTTGGTTTTGGCTCAGATCATGATCTCGGGGTTCCTGAGTTCAGCCCTCACGTCAGACCCCACTCTGACAGCACAGAGCCCGCTTGAGATTCTCTCTCTCCCTCTCTCGCTGCCCCTCCCTTACTCGAATACATGTACTAATTCGCTCAGTTTCTCTCTCAAAATAAATAAATAAACATTTAAAAATAAATAAATAAACAAGTCCAAAATTTGCAGGGGCTTTTCCTTGACCCATTGCCATACATCCCCACTGGCATGGTTAAGGTTAAGGGAGGCTTCTTTTTTTTGTTTGTTTGTTTTTCATTTTTGAGAGGGAATGGGGAGGAAAGCATGAGCAGAGTGGGGCAGAGAGAGAGAGGGAGACAGAGGACACAAAGCAGTGTCGGCACTGTCAGCACAGAGCCTGACACAGGGCTCGAACCCGCGAACATTGAGATCATGACCTGAGCCGAGGTCAGACGGTTAACCGACGGAGCCACGAAGGTGCCCCAGGTTAAGGCAGGTTTCAATGTGGCCTCCTTGAAGCCGCAGTTCCTACTAGAAGGGACTAAAATACAGTAGAAAAAGGGCCTTTACATGTGCATGTCCAAGTATCGTGGAACTCTCCCCTCCCCTCCCCTTCCCTTTTGTAGCTGCACCCACCTCCTTCCTTTACCCATGCAACCTACAGGCCTCATCCCGCTCCCTCTCCCTGTGACTCTCTGGGTTTGATACTAACTCCAGAGCAGCCGCAACTCATTGAGCATCGACTGTGTGCCAGGTGCCCTATCAGTTAGCTAGAGTTCCTGGATCACAAGCATCAGAAACAGAGTCTGACTAAGTTGGGCATAAGGGAACTTACTAGAAGGTGATTGGAGACTGGCCAAGGCACACCCAGACACAGAAAACCTCTAGCCTTCCGCTAGAAGATTCAAATGCCGGGCAAGAGTAGAAAACGGCAGGGCCCTTTGGACAATAGTCTGGCATCTTTTCTCAAGGTGAAACATACAACTACCCTGTACCCTGTAACACAACAATTCCACTCCCAGGTATTTTCCCAAGAGACATCAGAGCATATGTTCAGAAAAAAACAGTTGCACAGGAACGTTCATAGAAACTTTATTCGTAACAGCTCCAAACTGGAGGCGACTCAAATATCCATCAACTGGTAACGGATAAACAAATCGTGGTGTAACCGTATAACGCAGTACTACTCAGCCATATGAGGGCCTGTGCTAGCAGTACGCATGACGATGTGAATGAATCTCACAGATATTACGCTGGGCAAAAGAAGCCAAACGCGAAAGAATACGCGCTATATGATCCATTTATACCAAACGCAAGAAGAGACAAAACTAATGGAGGGTAACAGAAATCAGAACAGGGGCTGCCTCTGGTGACCAATGGCATTGACTGGGAAGGGGACAAGGGAGCTGTTGTGTATCTTGTGGCGGTCGTTCCACGGATGCATATATTTGCCAAAACGCATCACGCCGTACACCTCCGGTGCATTTCAATGCATGCAAATTAGGCTTTAATTAAAAAATTAAATTAAAAAGAATCTCAGGCAGGCCTTGTGCCAGGAGCAGGAGATATGATAGTGAGCAGGGCAGGCAGAGTCGTGTCCAGAGGGAGCTTCTGTCTGGCCCCAGAGCTAATAAGTGACAGAGCTGTAGGCGAACTGATGTCCTCCTGTCCCCCAAGTCACTACCAGCCTTCCTTGATGTTGCCCGGGACAGCGTCCCGCAGAGCATGATGGGAGCTTCCAAGGGGTATCCAGACCCTGCTCCTGCAAATGGCTCCAGGCTGCCGCGCACTGTGCAGCCCACAGACTCAGAGCCCACCATTCTGACCCTGCACGGGGCGGCCGAGCCTCTCTCTCCCTCTCCCGATGCCTTCTGACTCCCAGGATCCCACCCAACAGGGAGAGGGAGCAGGATGAGGTTTCTAGGTTGGGTGGGTAGAGGAGGGAGGTGGGTGCAACCTACAAAAAGGGAGGGCAGGGGAGGAGAGAGTTCCACGATACCTGGAGTTGCACATGTCATTTTGTCACTCAAGAATATCATTTGGAAAGTACCGGACTATTAAAAGATTTTTCTTACCCATTCTGGCCAGTTAAGAGGTGGGAGGAGAGAGGTCTAAATCACAGATGGGAAAACCCAAAGACACCGGAAAGGGCGGGAAAGGCAAGGCTCTGAGGGGGTGACGTTTGCCAGTCACTACCTGCCATGACCTCGGACATGTCCTTGGAACAGGTCAGCCTTTTTTCACTCTGGCCCTTAAGCCGCTAGAGGCTGGAGTGGCCAGGATAGCCCACCACAGTAGAAATTGTCACTCACATAAGATCAGCAATGTAATTCCCTCCATCTTACAGCATTTTACAGCTCATGTCATTCAACTAGTGGCACATTTGTGAGGTTGTCATTGCTGTCCCTATATTATAGATGCATAAGTCTACTCTTCGAGAGACTTTTGTCTTTGCTCTGAGAGACACAGGCAGAAATAGAGTCGGGGCAAGAACCAAGATCTTTCAAGTCTCACATTGGAAGCTCTTTTCTCCAACACTCGTTTGTCGTGATGGGAACTTTCTCATGCCCAAGAACCTTCTAGAATGGTGGCAGTGATCAAGGGCCCGACCTCTGTGGCAGGCAGCCTCTAGGATACCCCCAGTGATTCCCCACTTCCTGGTGCTCACACCACCTGGGGGGGGGTGCTGGACTGAGGGACAGGACGTAGCAGAAATGATAGGATGTCACTTTGGAGATTAGGTTACAAAAGGACTGTGTGACTACAGCCTTCAGCTCTCTCTGGCTCACTCACTCACTCTCTCTCCCTCAGGTCACCAGCTGACACGTCATGAGGATGCTCTGGCAGCCCAGAGAAGACCCACGTGGGGAGGAACAAAGGCCTGACAGCGGCCACGTGAGTGAGCTTGGAAACGGATCTTCTGACGCTTGCTGCCAACAGCCACATGTTTGAGCCATTTTGGAAGTGGGTCCTCCGGCCCTGCTCAAGGCTTGAGCTGACTGCAGCCCCAGCTGACAGCTTTCCTGCAGCCTCATGAGACACCCTGGGCTTGAACCACCCAGCTAAACCACCCTGGAGTCCTGACCCTAGGACTGTCATTTTAAGCCGCCAAGTTTGGGGGCAATTCGTTATTCAACACAGCTCGTAACTAAGAGCCTGCTGCTATGCACTAATAACTAATACTGCCTCACCCCCAAGACTTCTCGGGTCAGAGCACATGATCCTGACTTTCCCAGTCTGCTACACACACACACACACACACACACACACGAGTGTGCAAGAGTGCATGCTTGGGTGCGTGGGCACATTCGCGCATCTGGCCTCTGATACCTTTCCATTATTGGACTTGGTTTCCTTTTCCCGTCTTTCTCTCTTCCTTTTTCCCCCCCGAAAGGCCCCTCAAAGTTGGTCCTTGTACCTAGAGAACCATCCCAGGAGAAAGCGAGCTTTGAGGTACTGCATGCTCTACCTTGGCTGCCGAGAATACGTCCCCTGTGCCTTTTGCGTGACTGCCTTTGTTTCAAGCACACCCTAAATTGCCACTGTGCCAAATGCTGAATGTGACCAGAAATGACACAGGATGAATAATGTGGCATATAATTATCACCACATTTCAGATGAGGGCAATATGCATTTTTCTCGGAGCCGAAGGGATGCAATTTTATTTTGTAACACAAAATGCTCCATTTGGCGGTCAGTTTTCAAGCAGCCCTTCATTCTGAAGCAATTTCACGTGAATAAAAGCATTTGTATTCACCCACTGCGTACTGCGCATTATCCTGGCCCCGGCTCCGGCTGTATACTTCTCCACAGGATCCCGGCTCTTTTCAGTGAACCGACTCCCAAATCTGAATATGAGAAGGTGATGATAAAGATGCTTTTGACGTGTTCCGGGTTTCCAGATCTCTGTCTCCTTGTCTGCCCAATGGGGATGAGCCGGCTTCTGTACAAACAGCTCACAGACTCCACAGTCTGGGTCTGTGACATCCAGAGTAAGACCAGAGCAACCTGAATGCAGCACCGACCTTCCGTCCCCAGAGGATGGTGTCCGAAAATTGCTTTCCCCTCCAAAAAAAGCAGACTCCGAACCAAAGATTAGGGTGTGGGGAGTTTATTTGTCTATGCCGGCCGTCATAGCAGAATCCCACAGGTCGGGCAGTGTCAGCAGTCTGGAGACTGGAAGTTCAAGATCAAGGCACTGGCAGGGCTGGAGCCCTCTGAGGTTTCTCTCCTTAGCTTGCGGCTGGTCACCCTTTTGCTTCGCGTCACATGGTCGTGCCTTTGTGCGCAGGCCCCTCGTGTCCCCGTCAGTGCCCAAGCCTCCTCCTTATGAAGACACCAGGCAGATTGGATGAGGGCCCACTCGAACGGCCTTATTCCAGGCCAGTTCTCTCTTTACGAGCCCTGTCTCCAAAGTCACCTTCCCAGGTACCGCGGGTTAGGGCTTCAACGCAGGAATTTGCAGAGGACACCGCTGGGCCCATCACAGGAGGTGACCCAGGAAGCGTGGGGAGGGTGGGGAAGCAGAACCGGAAAGGGAGGGCGCTAGCGGAGGACGTACTGAGGGGCGGGACTTTGATGTGGGGCAGCGGAGGCCCGGGCCCTCGGGGCCCTCGGGGGAGCGTGAGGAGCTCACCACACAATCGTCCCACCGAAGCCAGAAGGAGCAGGGCGCCTGGGGGACCTGGGATCCCCATGGTGTCGGTTAAGAATTCACTCCTGGAGACATTTCCTCCCCGGCCTTCCCCAGGCCAAGTGTGCCCCATGGAGTGGAGCACGCCCCTAGGCACCGCCGTCGTCCAGGGCTGGAATGCCTCGGACATTGCCCAGCAAAGCAGAGGAGCGGGCGACCACCTGAAAAACAGAAAATGACATCAGCAGGATTTGTATTTCCAGGTTCAAAATGAGTCTCATTGGGAACAAATCAAGAGACTATAGATGCTGGCGAGGGTGTGGAGAGACGGGTGCCCTCCTACACTGCTGGTGGGAATGCAAACTGGTGCAGCCGCTCTGGAAAACAGTGTGGAGGTTCCTCAAAAAACTATCCATAGAACTCCCTTATGACCCAGCAATAGCACTGCTGGGGATTTACCCAAGGGATA
>NC_043717.1:32859590-32929155 GCF_006229205.1 Suricata suricatta
CGGGAGAAACCTAATGAAGGACCAGGGGGAGGGGAAGAGGGAAAGAAAGTTGGGGAGAGAGAGGGATGCAAAACTTGAGAGACTATTGAATGCTGAAAACTAACTGAGGGTTGAAGGGGAAGGGGGAGGGGGGGAAAGAGGTGGTGGGGATGGAGGAGGGCACTTGTGGGGAAGAGCACTGGGTGTTGTATGGAAACCAATTTGACAATAAACTACTTAAAAAAAAAAAGAAATGAGTCTCATTGGAAACTCACAAAGGGACGCCTGGGTGGCTCAGTCACTTGACCATCTGACTTCAGCTCAGGTCATGATCTTACAGTTGGTGGGTTGGGGCCCCGTGTTGGGATCTGTGCTGACAGCTCAGAGCCTGGAGCTTAGTTCAGATTCTGTGTCTCCCCCTCTCTCTGCCCCTCTCCCAACTGTGTTCTGTCTCTCTTTCTCTCTTTCTCTCAAAAATAGATAAACACTTAAAAAAAAAAAGAGGGGTGCCTGGGTGGGTCAGTCGGTGAAGCATCCAACTTCAGCTCACGTCATGATGTCACAGTTCATGAGTTCAAGCCCCGTGGCAGGCTCTGTGCTGCCAGCTCAGACCCTGGAACCTGCTTCTGATTCTGTGTCTCCCCACCCTCACTCTCTGCCCCTCCCCCACCCTCGCTCTGTCTCTCTGTCTCTCTCTCTCATAAATAAATAAACAATAGAAAAATAAATTAAAAAGGGGGGGGAAATAAAAGTCATAAGAATAAAATGACACCAGCTCAGAACTGGACGGTCTACTTTAAGCCCCTGTGATACAGACAGGCAGCTTCAGTCCAGTGAGGTCACCTGACGGGCCCAAAGTTCACCAAGTGGAGGAAAGAAATGAGAAAGGAGACCCCCGAGCCCCCAGACTCCCAGGCCGATATTCTCCCATGCCAACAGGCTGCCTCCTTGTGTTACTTTCTTTCACACTGAAGGACAGCAGGCTCGGAGTTGATGGTCCCTTTGCCGGCTAATAAACTCTCAGCTCGCCAGAAAACGCAAATGAACAACACAGAGACCCTAAGAAAGGTCAGCCGCCATTCCTTCCCGACACGCACCGTTTCCATCTGCCCGGGAGCCCGGCAGAAAAGACAGGCCACACTCTTGTCCCATGAGGCTGCACACAGAGCCTTACCCAAGTCCCATAAGTGAGCAGAAGAGGCTTTGCGAGCTACACAATCTTGTCAAAAGGTGACAAATTCTTCTAAGGCTGCAACAAAGGTCCCCCCTCCTGCCGAGTAGTGGGCCTGCCCGAGAGAGTCTGCCCCACCCGGAACAATGAAACCAGGCACATTTATAGATTTCTTAATTTATGTTGCTCATTTGTTCTTCACACAACAACCACATGAGGTCCATATCACTGGCCCCATTTTATGGAGGTGCAGACTGAATGCCCCGGCCCAGTGGATGTCACCTAGGACCGAACGCTCAGATAAATGAAACACTTTGTCTTGAAACTGGAAGGCTCTCTTGGCGAGGCAGGTTGCCTCCCAGACAGCCTGCAAGGTCTGCTGGCACCAACAATGAAGTTACAGCTCATGCATCTCTTGCTGGGGCCCATGTGGTTTCTAGAAAGTTCCAAGAGCAGCAGTCCAGCAGTCAGCCATGCAAAACCCTTGCCAGTTAACAGTGACAGCAGACCAAGGGAAAAGCCACCGACACTCACTTCCAACCTGAGGAAAAGTAAGATGCCGGATGATCACGCTACTGTCCATGTCAGGAGAATCTGAAGTCGGCTGAGGAGGAAGAAATCAAAATCCAGGAGTGAGGACCACAGTGTTCAGAGTGCCTTCACTCTCAGACCTCGGAATGGTAAGTCAGGGTCCTGACAGGGGTCAACCAACATCCTTGGTCTTCAGACACTGCCTGTGAGACAGAAGTCATTGGAACATTTATCTAACTGCCACTCCATCCATCCATCCACCCATCCATCCATCTTTCATCCAACAAATATTTAAATTTTTTTATGTTTTTTACTTATTTTTGAGAGGCAGAGAGAGACAGTGCGAGCAGGGGAGGGGCAGAGAGAGAGGGAGACACAGAATCCGAAGACAGGCTCCAGGCTCTGAGCTAGCTGTCAGCACAGAGCCCGACGCGGGGCTCGAACCCACGAACTCAAGATCATGACCTGAGCCGAAGCCGGACGCTCCACCAACTGAGCCACCCAGGCGCCCCTCATCCAACAAATATTTAATGAGTAAGTGCCGACTTTGCACCAGGCATTGTTCTAGGCACACAGAATACCAGACGAACAAAATCTATGCTCTCACAGAGGCTATGGTCCCACAGGGGAGGAATAGACAATAGCCAAGATCAATAAGCAAGATGCATAATCTCTTCAGTGGTAAATACTAGGGAAGACAAAAAAGCAGGGAGGGGGTACAGAGTGCTGAGAACAGGAGTTCTGCTCCCAAAGTGTGGTGGGAGAGGGTATCATTGATCAGGAAACATGAAGGAAGTAAGAAGACTGGGGGAAGAGCATTCCAGATAAACAGCAAGTGCAAAGGGCCTGAGGCCAGATATGTCTGGGAGTTGGGGGCACAGCAAGGAGGCCAGTTAACTGGAGTGGAGTAAGTGCAGGGGAAGTGGAAGGTAATTAGGTCAGAGAGGTGACAGGCACCATTCTGTAGATGGGGAAGACTCGAGGCCACCTGGAGCATGATGCAAAGCCCCTAGAACGTTCTGAGCAAGGATTGCTGTAATCTAACTTAGGTTTTAACAAGACCGCCTGGCGGCCGTGTTGAGAGTAGAATGAAGAGGCACTGGAAGGGGAAGCAGGGAGATCGGCAGGGTGGGGGTGCTGCAGGAATCTGGCGGGGAGAGCAGAGGCTGCACAGGGAGAAGGGGGCGGGAAGGAACCATACAAGGGCTTAAGAAAGGCCTGCTGTGAGCCGGACTGCAGCAGGTGATCACGGGCTTTGAGAAAGCGTCTGTTTGAGACCTCTCAGCCTCTCAAGGAACCGTGGACCCTGAAAGCAGACGGACCTAAACGGCCGAGAGACCAATAAGCCTGAAGGAAGAGAACAGGTCAGAGTGTGGCCTCTGCTCATGAAGTTCATCCTTCAGCACTTCTAGACAACAGGCAAACAGAACACGTTAGGCCTAAGGGGCAAGGGGGTGAGGAATCTGTTGGTGTGCAAAGGACAGGGTGGCAGGGGAGGTTCGAGGCCCCTTGGCACAAAGAGCTCTTTCTGGTTTCACAGTTTGCTGCCGTAGGGCAAGGCACACGCTCGCAGACGGGTCGTTCAAGGCTGATCCAGAGTGGTAATTGCCGGCTACATATGTCCCGATCGACTGAGAAACAATAAAATGAATGAATTAATGGCTGAACAATTTACAGACAGACTCCGAAGGTGACACCTGAGAGCTGCCTCCTGCCATTAGAATAGGGGTGATCCAGAAGGGACTGGACAGATTTATTCTAGAAAGCTGGAAAGCAACGTTCTGTGCGCAGTGCTTGCAGGACACTCGGTAGCTTTGGGGCCACAGAGATGCGGATGTAGATTTGAAGGCTGAGGACAAGGAGGCCGGAGGCCAGAGAGGTAGATCGGAGAGGGGGCGATAAGACACCAAAAGAAACTTGAGCTCCATCTCCAGGCCCTGGAAACCTCACAAAGGGTTAATAGGAGGGAATAACATAGTCCAAGGTGCATTTTGTTTTATTTTTATTTATTTTTGAGAGAGAGAGAGAGAGATGGCACGAGCAAGGGAGGGTCAGAGAGAGAGGGAGATACAGAATCCGAAGCAGGCTCCAGGCTCTGAGCTAGCTGTCAGCACAGAGCCCGACGCGGGGCTCGAACCCATGAACCGTGAGATCTTGACCTGAGCCAAAGCTGGACACTCAACTGACTGAGTCACCCAGGTGCCCCCAAGGTGCATTTTAAAGAGATCATTCAGGCAGTTGTGCAGACAGCAGATGTGAAAAGGATGAGCCAGGCAGTTCAGATGTGAGTGAGAGTGCAGGTGAGGGGGGGAGGGGGGGTCCTCTGAATCAGTGGATTTTCCCCTACTCCCCCCTCCCCTCCCCATGGAATCCAGTGGAGGCAGGAATCACCCTGGGAGCCCCCGAAGAAACATCATAAAAGGAGCTCTGAGGGAGAAGGGACAGGAACCTTCCGCGGGGTAGCCTCATCCGTCAGTCCTCCTGGGGGCTGCCGACAGAGGGCCCCTTGGGAATGTTGACGACAAGGTGTCCCTAGGCCGGGCAAGGGGCTGAAAGGCAAGGCAGGAAGATACCCTGCTTCTCAATTCTAATCTCTGGCTGACCCAGAAAACAATCATGGCAGCCATGGGGAAGGTTTAGTTAGTGCATCACTTGGGAGAAAGGATACCTTGATTCCACACTGAGTCTGTTGTCTCCCGAGGGGAGAAGGGCTGTCCAGGGCGGTCCGCAGGTGAACACCCCCTCACCCCACCTCACTTCCTGGTCCTCCGTGCTTTGAAGGTGGATAATTACGTTCCTAAATAAGCATATTGGAGCCTACTGGGTCAGAGAAGGCAAACCAGGTAAACTGAGGCCTACCCACCATTCCCCCCGTCCCCTGCACTGAACCCAATCCTGAGAATCGCCATCTAGACCCTGGCCCTCAGCAGAACCACCCCCTCCTACCACGAACACCCCCCGCTCCCCCACAGACAGGGCCCCCTCACTCCTTCCTCACTATGATTCTTTTCCTGCATCCTGGCTCAGCAAAGGCCACGGCCACGGTACTTGCTGGCGTTAGCTCTGGTCTATACTGCAGGCTTGGGAGATTAAAGACCTTTCCCCAAATCCCCCAGCAAATCAGAGCAGCGCTAGGGTAGCCACAACACCCGAGCAGGGAGCACCGAGCAAATCCTGTCCAGGTACCAGGGAGCCCTCGCGTGGGTCTCAAAAGGCCTCGGAGAGCCATGGGCCGGCCAGCCCAAGAGTTCATTAAAAGCGCTGGAGGGGGGGGCGCGTTTGCCGCCAACCCATTAAACAGCCGACATAATCCATTCATACATAAAAATAAGGGAAGGGGAAGGCACATAGTCCCACAGGATGTGTGCCTGGGAGCAACCATTTCCATAAAAATCCAAACAGAAATGAAGTTCACGGGAAGGTTTTGGCCACAGTCTTCTTGGCTTCTGGAAATCCTAGCCAGGGGAAGATTCCCTCGGTGGCCCCCTTTGCAAGTGCTCTGACTCGGATTCACAGAAACAATGGAGGGGAGAGGGGCGCCCAGGCTATTTGCTGACCACCCGGCACCAGAGGAATTGTTCTAGAAACCTGGGGCACTTCGGCCACTCCAGAGCCAGGCTACGGAGATGCTCCCAGAGCTCTGGAAAAGGGAGGAAGATTGCAAGACTTAAATAACTCGGGCAGTAGAATCCCTGTTCCTTCCCATGGGAAACTGGCCCACAGGTCAAGAAACCCCACGACAGGGACCCGTGCAAACACACGCCGTCTGTGAAGAGGAGGTTAGGAGTCGTTGGATTATTTTTTTTAATAAGCTGGTAAGCCAGTATTTTTATTCTCTGTCATCTTTAACAGAAAAAAAAAAACCCCAGAAGAATGCAGCGAGTTTCTTAAATTAGAGATCTGTTGTGTAATGAGTCCATTTTATCTTCTGCGAGTTGTTGCTGTTTTCTCTCTGCGGTTTCCAGAAATGTCATTGGCTAGGCTTAAAAGTAGAGGTTTTTTTTTTTTTTTTTACTTCCACAGAAAAATTCTATAAATATTTTCTCCCTTTTAGCATGTTTTAAATTTGAACGACATATTGTAAAGATAGCAAGAGTTAGGAAAGTCTCTCTTGGCCGCCAATGAAATGCGGTGGGAAAACCGATTAGAGAGGGAAGTTCTGTCCACAGAGAACACCGCCGGGCCACTCCCCCCCACCAAGGGTTCAAGAGCCAGGCTATGCCAGTCATCTCTGCTCAGCTTTGGAGCCGGAGAGAGGGGAGGGCCACTCTCAGGGTGAGCAGGCTGACTCTACTCTGTTAAGTGGTGCCGCTTCCTGATGGTCAGAATTCCATGCTTAGTGATTCATTTCTTTGGATGAGATTTTAGGCTCGGAGTTTACATAGGTATGTCTTAATGGTTTTGCATTTTAAAATGCATAGCTTACTTTCCAGCAAAAGCATATAGATCTACTACTTGTGAGTAAGAACCTATAGAATGTTATGCTCCCATTAAGAAGAATGCAATCAGGCTCTAGGCATTGCTGCAGAATGGTCTGTGAGACATAGCGCTGAGTGAAAAACCAAGATGTATCGGTCTTCATCATACGTCGATAGTATGCCATCATCTGCATATGTATAACCTTGCGTTAGAAGTTGGCAGCTCGGGTGGCCTTCAGAAAGGGAAGGGAGTCCGAGGGTGACTCGCTTTTATATATAAATACAGATGATAGGGATGTCCTGTTATCTTTTGCGGATTTCACAAAGGATACATTCATATACAATCCTGTCCATGTATCCTCTGGTATCCCCGGAAAGGATACATAGGAAGTTGGGGGGCGGGTGGCAAAGGGCACATGTCTAGATTCCAACGAATGCCCTCGAAGTCATTTTCCATAGTAAAGAGGCTGTTCTCCCGGGCTGGAGAGGCACTGATCCCCGACAGGCGGACGGCGTTCTCAGAAGGTGAGAGAAGGAACGTCAGTGTCGTTCGGTGTGGCATTGGGGTCACACACGGAAGCATCAACACGGGACAATGCTCCCAACCATATGCTCCCAAGTGCCTCCCAGGGTTCCCTAGCCCATGCCCACGACACCTTATGCTTACTGCCATTACTGAATGTTGGCGCTCTGTTTTCATGGCCTGTCCCCACCTCGGGACAAGACATTCTTTGCAGCTGAGGACACGATGTATCCCTGGGTCTATCCTGGTGCCTGTGCCTTCAGAGTAGATGTTCAGGCCAGCTGAGCCGGGGCACAACTATGAAACCTGGGGCAGGTGACTTAACCCCTCAGCCCCTGATTCCTCATCTGTAAAATGGGACTGATATTCGTGTCTTCTTCACGAAGCTGGTGCACAGTTAGACAGGTGTGCCTGGTACACGATGGGCACGCAGTGGTCATGTCGAGTACGGGATGGGGTAGGAGCTCAGTTAATGCTTACTGAACAAATAAATTCACCACCTGAGTACACACTCCTAGCACTGTTACCAGGCCAAGGGCAGAGGGCGGGCACGTGAGGAAAGAGGGTACTGGCCGAGGGCACGAGCCGAGACACACCCATAAATATGAAGCGTCTACATCACCAAGCACCTGCTCTGTGGGGGCGTGGCGCCCGGTGCTCTCCTCAGGAGGAATCTGCTACCGTCCCCAGTTGGCACACCAGGAAACTAGGGATCAGGGGAGGAAAATTACTCGCTTGAGTCCCCATTGTGGGGCTGGGATTGGAACCCGGTTCCACCTGACTCCCAAGCTTGTCTGTCTTTGTGGTTCCTGCCGCGTGGACGCCAGCTGTCTCTGCCCGTCACACCCCAGAGCACCCGTTCAATCTTCATGCCAAAGGGACCTGAAAACGTCTCGGTCATGGACGAGAAACAAGTCTCTGCTCTGGGCCTGTGCGGGTGGTGGTGGCCAGGCCCTGGGGAGCGCTCCTCCTTGGAGCCGTCACCTGGAAGGCAGGCTGCCTCTTCCTCCCTCGCTCTCTCTTCACTCTCCCCCTCAGCTGCCTGGGGGACGCTGACCATTTGGAAATCACTGAACTCTGATAGGAAATCAATCTTGGCGCGTGAGGAGTGTGCAGGGGCGGGAGGAAGGGAATCCAGGCTGTGTTTCCTTTCCCCGTCTAGCCTGTCTCCAGAACATTCTAGAAGTCCTGCAAGAAAACTCCTACCTCCCCCGAGGACGAATGGCCTCAACTGTTGGGTGTCAGCAACTTGTCCTCAGCCAGGCCTCCCAAGAAGTATCTGGAGCCATGCAGTCCTCTGCCTCCCAACCCCCACGCCCTCTCTTGCCAAGGTTTTGCTTGATGTAGACCCAGGGTTCAGAGAGCAGTGGGTTAAAGGGGGAAATGAGATGCCCAGTCAGTAGTTCCTGCTTGCACCACACAGACACAGACACACACACAGACACACACACACACACACACACACAGACACACACACACACACACACACACACACACACACACACACACACGGCTCAAGCTGCCGAAACAGCACTAGCGCAAGGGAAGGGAAGGGAAGGGAAGGGAAGGGCACTGCGATTCTAGACAGTGTTTGGAATTGGGTGAGTTTCGTGTCACCTTCAAGCTAAAATGGTGTCGTTTATAGTACCTGAGCAGGAGAGAGAGATGTCTCCGTCCAGGGCCTGCCTTTGGGGGAAGGCTAGGACACACAGGACCCGACTGGTGGATGTGTGAATGTGATGGCCACCCATGACGGGGAGAGCCATCTGCCTGGTCACCCCCAGCCCAACAAATGGCCAAACAAAGATGAGCTTCTGAGTGATCCCAACAGCTGAGAGCGGCCAAGGCCAAAGTACATGGTGGGAAGCCAAAACTCCAATGCCCAATAGCATACAGGTCACTGTTACGCATGCGCTTTCTCTCTCTCTCTCTCTCGCTCGCTCGTTCTCTCTCTACCTCACTCTCTCTCTCTCTCTCTCTCTCCATAGTCAGCAATAACACTGGGAGCTAATGAACCAGATGGAGTGAGTCTGGAAGTCAAACTTTCAGAAAGAAAACCTCAGTCCTTAAGGCGCACACGAAGGCTGCAAAAGATCCAGAGGCCTTAGTGGATCCCAGACTTTACAGATTTTAGAAGCAGTGTGCTGTTAGAAAGTTGTCTAGATTCATTCTGGAGGGTTTCCGGGGGCCTGGCTGCCTTGTCATAGGTGGAGTACCCGTGGGTCTGCCCCTCACAAACTCAAGCATTGAAGTATGTTAGGGTTCCTGGATTCCGAAGATAGGCTTGAATCCCATACTGGCTGTGGTCCTTGGGCAAGTTATTTGAACTCTCTGAGCAAACTTTCCTCTTCTGCAACATGAAGCTAATAATAATACTGATGTCAGGGCAGTGTCATGAAGTTTAAAGAACATTAACAACACGGTCCCATTTTAGCCTGGTGCCTGGCACATGGTAGGTCCTCAAGAAATACTTAGTGCTTCCCACTCCCCGCAACCCTAGCCCAAGACAGCTCAGGGCAGGCCTGCGAAAGCCCAAAGCAGTGACACAGAAGCCAAAGTGAATTCTACTCAATGGCCGATGTTCCGGAAGCTTCTATAACTCCGTGCATCCTCCGCTCTTTCCCAAAGAGGAAGCCAGACCCCCTGCTCATCACCTCATCACCCCGCACCTTCCTTATCACAGCATATTTTAGGTCTTGCTGGCACCTTTTCCCACTGCCTTTCAGTTTGGGGGGAGGGGTGAGGGAGAGGGCTCTCCCTGGGCCTCCAGCCGAGAGGGGCACCCACCAGCGGGGTGCAGAGGAGCAGACTCCTGTGCCCAGAAAGGCGGTGACCCTGCACAGCCACAGCGTGCACAGGTGACGCTCCGAGGGGCTGTGCTCAGACACATCTTGAGGGAAAACTGCAAGACAGCCATTGTGTTTATTGGCGTCATAAATCATCGACTCTTCCAGTCACACTGCACCCCCCTGCCCTTGCTCCCTTCCCGCCAAACTGTCCCCGGGGGCCCCCTCCCCCGCCCCCAACGCATGACTCCCCACTCAGGGGCCAGAGCCAACTGCTGGCTTACAAGCAAAATGAGTTCGGCTGAGTTTATTTTCCCTACTTCGCCTTCACAGGTCTGAACTGCCTTTGTTCTTGCACAATGAGGAGCGTGGGGCTGCGGGAGGTGGAGGGGGCCAAGGGCCCAGTTCCTTCCTCTGAGAAGCCACAGTGGAGTCTTCAGCCGCATAAGGTCGGCCAACCTGCTGGCTCCCCACGTGTAGAGCAAGTGTCACCTCTGAGGGCCCCTCCCTTCTGAGGACGCTGCCGCTGGGTGGGCCTCCTGATTTTCCTCCGCTTCAGCAGGAGAAACCAGGCATGAAGAGACCTTCTCATTTACTCAAGAGCCTTTTCATGGCAGCAGTGACTAGATGTGTCCTGGAAAATCCCCCAAAAAGCAGAGGCAAAGTCCTAACCCAGAACCAAAGCAAGGAAGAGGGAAGAATGCGCAGGGCACAAGGCTACATCACATGTGGTGATGCATGACCACGTGTAACACAGTCAGGGCATTCTCTAAGACCCTAATAGTTAGCGGTCGTCTCCAGGGAAAAGAAGGTTCTGGACGTCTTTGGTTCGCCTCTATATCTCAGCTCCCTTTGGCTAGCAGTATGATTTAGAGGAACTTATCTCGTCTCTCAACGCTCAGCTTCCTCATCTGTAAAATGGGATCATAATAGTACATATCACAGCGTGTCATAAAGACTTAACGAGATTATATACATCAACATCTTAGAGCAGAGTCGGGCACATACAGTCACACAGTCAATAAATATCACAATCATAATTTTTTTTCTCGATTTCCTTAGGCTTCAACAAGGGGTATGCATCGCTTTTGAGATTTTGTTAAAAAAACGTTTTGTGTGTATTCAGGAAAGTAATATGTGCTCATAAAAATTCAAACAATTCCCAGGGGAAAATGTAAACCTCTCTTCCTACCATCCTTCATGATACCACTCTCCTCCGTGGAAGGACCCGCCATCTCTGGCCGTATAGCTCAAAGCATTCCTCTCTGCATTTGTAAACATACACACAGAGGGGCACCCGGGCTGCTAGTCGGGTGAGCATTCGACTTCGGCTTGGGTCATGATCTCACGGTTCGTGGGTTCGAGCCCCATGGCGGGCTGCGTGCTGACAGCTAGCTCAGAGCCTGGAGCCTGCTTCAGATTCTGTGTCTCCCTCTCTCTCTGCCCCTCCCCTGTTCATGCCCTCTCTCTCAAAAATAAATAAATGGAAGAAGAAGAGATTTAAGAAGAGCGGGCCCGCACACAGACACACAAGCACTCCTACCAGCCGTGTGTGTGAAGCGGACAACCAGGGACTTCTGTGGCCCCAGAAAGCAGGTGTCAGCTAGAAAGGGGGGCTCTGCCCCGCCTTCCCACCTATGCTTCCTCCCTCTGCCCTGCAGGGCAGGACATGTTTTCTGAGCCTCGGGATTCTGGGAAATGGAGGACGTAGTTCTGACTCCTCACCCTGGCCCCCAGCGTGCTGCCAACAGACCCCACAGCCGGAGCCCCAGCCCAAAAGCTTCATGGAATTGCGTAGGCGTCAGGATCTGGATGAGGAAGGCATTCGAGGAAGGCTGGGCCCACAGAGTCGGGAGAGGCAGCCCCAAATGGAGGAGAGATTTGCCTTCCGCAGGTACCTGGGCCACCCAGAGCTGGCAGGAGGCTCGGGGCAATTTCCAAAACAAAGGTCCCGCCCAGCCCAGGAGGGGTGGGGGCCTGGGACAGCCTGAGCACCAGCAGGCCGTGTGGCCTGTCGCCCATTTATAGGGCCCCATGGATCTGGGCCTTGTCTTCCAGAAGCCGTCAGGCTCCCAGGGAGGAGTCGGGTGGTGCTGATGCCAAGAGTGGTGGACACTCCGTGATGAAAACGCACAGGGAGAGTTCGGGAAAGGAGGAACAGAATGGCCTAACGCAGCCTCCGAAGCCAAGGAAGGTTCTAGAGCAGGTGGTCTGGAGTGGAAAATCACGGCACGCCAGAAAGGCCAATGTCGTCACCGAGTCAGACAGGATGTGCAGTGAGGCTGGGGGCGGGGGCGGGGGGGCAAGGCACACAGCTGGTGTTGGCATGACCACCCCTAAGAGGGACCAGAGCCGCCACGGAAATTGCCTCTCTTGTAGTTACCTCCTTCTCCGCTCCCCTTCCCCATCACCAGCCTGTAGACAGCTCTTCTCCGAAACTGGCCTGAAAACCCTAAATCTTTGCGGGCCTGTCCCGGCTGCGTTCCGGAGACACCGAGCAGCCTCCTGGGTGCCCCCACCCCTGCTTGTGGAACTTTGCTTACAGTGGGGAAGACGAAAGCGAAAACACTCTACACACCAAAATGCCTATAATTAAAAGCTGCAGAGAGGATGATGCAGGCCCGGCAGCGGAAACCAGGAAAGATGAAAACAGGGACCTGTTTCAGGTTGGGGGCGGCAGTGACACGTAAGCCTCGAGTTGGAAGGAGCCAGGGGAAGTAGAGAGAGCAGCGAGTGCAAGTGAGCTGAGGAGGGAAAGAGTGTGGAGCTTTTAAGGAACTTAAAAAAAAAAAATGCCAGTGCGCCAGAAAGAACGAGGGGAGGGCCGCGTGGCAGAGAGAATTTTCCAGACTCTGTCCTTCTACAGTATGACTCTAGAATCCTTCCCATGGAGAGAGGGGGGTCTATGTCCCTTTCTTTGCCTTGAATCGGAGGCCGGAGGGTGGGGGGACTTCTGAACGGCCCTCAATCAACGGAATGTGGCAGAAGTGACACCACATGACTTGGGAGGCTGAGTCAGAGAAGGGGAACCAGCCGGGACCTTGCTCTTCAGAATGCTGGGTCCCTGGCCAACCACACAGGGAAAGTAACCATCCCAAAGCTGCCCCAGGGCCGTGAGGAAGCCTGAGCCACAGAGACAGGCCAGATCAGGTGCCCCAAACTGCAGGCTTGCCCTGCCACAGGGTCAGGTGGTGACGGGTAGGAGCCCAAGTCTCCAGCCGGTCTCCCCACCCCCACCCCTGCCCCTGCCAGCCCTCCAGGCTTCCAGAGTCCCCAGACCCATCAGACCAGTGATCAGCCGTCCCTGCTGTGCCTTTTTCAAATTCCTAATCCGTAGACTCTGTGAGCATAATAAATGGTGGTTGTTTTATGCCTCTAAGTTTGGGGTGGTTTGCTTCTCCGCAAAGAGTGGAGAGTGAATGAGTTTGGGGGACGTGCTGGTGGTAAGATGGTCAGGGCCAGGAGCGGAGTTGGATGTGAGATGTGAAGCACCGAGGACGGCTCCCAGGTTTCTGGAAAGAGCCACTGGAGAGCTGGAGGAGCCGTTGACTAAGGTGGCAAATGCCGGAGGAGCAGCGGGTTTGAGCTGGGGTTGCCGGGGGGAGGAATCAGGGGTTCTGCTTTGGACACATTAGGTTGGAGTTACCAGTGAACTTGTCACGCGGGATACCAGTGGGCAGGGGCAAGGCGGGGAGCTGCGGATATCTGGAGCTCTCTGAGACGAGGTCTCGTCTGGAGTGATCAGCACATGGGTGGAATTTAAAAAGCCATGGAAGGAAATGAGATCAACCAAAGAGAGAGACGGACGAGAAGCAGGAGGCCCCCAAGGACTGAGCCCCGAGACAGCTAGCCCACAGAGGGTCGGCCAAGAAAACAGAGTGAGAAGGAGCCCCAGAAGGCCTGAAGAAATCCCAGCCCCCGTGGTGTCCTGGAAGCCAAGCCAAAAGAAAATTTCTAAACGGAGAGGGTGGTCAACTGGGCCATAGGCATCCTACTGACATTCCGTGCACGCACATGCGCACACGGGGACCGTTCACTAGAAGTGCAGAGTATCACGTGACTTGGTACACACCAATCTTTGCGTAGGGTCATTCTGGGACCTAAAAGAAGCTGCTTTAGCTTGAAAGTCAACAGCAAAGACAAGAATGCCATTTTCTACCCAAGGCCCCTGTGAGAGCATTTCTTGGAAGCCAAGTGCCCTCTGTCAAAAAGCTTGTGGCCTAGGGGCGTCTGGGTAGCTCAGTAGGTTAAGTGTCCAACTTCAGCTCAGGTCATGAACTCACGGTTCGAGCCCCGTGTCAGGCTCTGTGCTGACAGCTAGCTCAGAGCCTGGAGCCTGTTTCAGATTCTGTGTCTCTCTCTATCTCACTCTTAAAAATAAAGACTTGAAAGAATTTTTTTTAATTAAAAAAAAAAGCTTGCAGTGTAACTGAATGAACAAGTCACATAACAGAGCACAGGTAGAATGGCGACTACCAACTTGGACAGGGACTTCTAGCCACCCTAAAAAATCCATTCCCCCCTTTTGTGCAGCAATCAAACTCTCCAATTCTTCCTGCGTACCTGACGACCTAGAACAAAGACCACATTTTCCAGCCTCCCTTACAGGTAGCCATGGCCTTGGGCCTCAATTCTGGCCAGTGGGTTGTGGGAGGAGGGAGCGGATACAAAGAAGGGGAAGCAAAAAGCACAAAAACAGAGGGCTTATGAGCACAGACGCTGCAATGAGAGTGTCTAAGTTCACATCTTGATTCAGTCACTTCCTAGCTGTGTGACCTCACACAAGTTACTCAACCTTTCTGTGTCTCCATTTCTCCATTTGTGAGATGAAGCAAAGAATAGGACTTACGTCATGGGATTATGCTATACTTGGAATATGGATCGACACATAATAAACAATGCATAAGTGTCTGCTACTGTGACTATTATTATCACTAACCTTAAAGAGAGATGGTGTCCCCTTTTATTTTGCCTTTCCTCCTTATCGGCTGGAATGTAGTCACGATGGCTGGAGCTGAAGCAGGCATCTTGGCCCATGAAGTGACTCTGGGAACCAAGGCTGTCCACAGTGGACAGGTCTGGCCAGGAACTTCCCTGGGGAGGTGGAACAGAAAGTTGTGTCTTCTAAGACCCATAGGCCAGGAGGAACAGTAAGTCACACCAGCTAACACAACCTCAGCTCAAAGTCCAGGCTACTCAAAAAGGAAGCCAGTGTCTGTCAGTGGGGAGTACTGACTTGAGCAGGCAGTGGGGAGCCACTGAAGGCTCGTGAGCTGGGAATCAGAGGAGCGAAGACCATGCACAGGGCTGCTGATCAGCAGCCACCACACGAGTCCAGGACAGGAGAGGGCTATGCTGTGCTGGAAGTCACCAGACCTCCGTGACCTTTCTCTTCAGCTACTGTCTGCGTGTTTGCGAATTGCAACCTGGTATTTCTGAGCCCCACCCCACATCTGGGGCTGCTCCAGTTTCCTCCCGCATCCCAGAAAGCCAGTGAGGTCTCCACGCTGAGGTTCCTGGCCTCGCCGCCTGAAATCATCAGGGAACCTGACTCTGGAGGCTGCATTGGCCTCCCCGAGCTGGGCTCTGGTAGAATCGTGGCATCAGCATCCCACTGTTGGGAGAGGAGGTGGCCACAGGGAATGCCACCCTACTGGTATTGCAGACAGGCCAGAACTGGATCTGGAGCTCCTGGCTCTGGAGACCCTGTGGGCTCTCGGCCTGCAGTCCCCTCCATGGTGAGGAAGCAAATGAAATAAACCAACAAAAAAAGAGGAGGGGGACATGTCGACACAAGCTCATAGACATAATGTGGGTGGAAAGAAACCAGACATGGGGCGCCTGGGTGGCTCAGTCAGTTAAGCATCTGACTCTGGATTTCAGCTCAAGTCATGACCTGAATCGTGGGATTGAGCCCTGCGTTGGGTTCCACACTGAGCGTGAAACGTGCTTCAGATTCTCTCTCTCTCCCTCTGTCTCTCTGCCCCTCCCTGATCATGCTCTCTCTCTCTCTCTCTCATTATAAATAAATAAAGTTAAAAAAAGAAGAAAAGGCGCCCTGAGTGGCTCAGTCAATTAAGCATCTGACTTCAGCTCAGGTCATGATCCCATGGTTGGTGGGTTTAAGCCCCGCATCGGCCTCTGTGCTGACAGCTAGCTCAGAGCCTGGAGCTTGCTTCGGATTCTGTGTCTCCCTCTCTCTCTGCCCCTCCCCCACTCTTGCTCTGTCTCTCTCTTTCCCTCTCTCTCTCAAAAATAAATAAATATTTTCTTTAAATTTTAGGGGTGCCTGGGTGGCTCAGTCAGTTAAGCGTCCGACTTCGGCTCAGGTCATGATCTCACGGTTCTGGGTTCGAGCCCCGCATCAGGCTCTGTGCTGACAGCTAGCTCAGAGCCTGGAGCCTGTCTTCAGATTCTGTGTCTTCCTCTCTCTGTGAGCCTCTCCTGCTTACTCTCTCTCTCTCTCTCTCTTTCTCTCTCTCTCTCTCTCTCTCTCTCTCTCTCAAAAATAAATAAAAACATTTAAAAAAATTTTTTAAAGAAGCAAAAATTTGAAAGAAAGAAAGAAGCCAGACACAGAAGGTGGAAAATGCTTGCTCCTGCCTGGTTCAGTCGGTGTAATATGCGACTGTTGATCTCAGCGTTGTGGATTCAAGTAGAGGTTACTTAAAATAAAATCTTTTAAAATTAAACAAAAAGGGGGGGAACAATGCTAGGTGATTCCATCTTTCAGTTAAAAAGCAGACAATCCATCTCCAGTGAGAAAGTTCGGGATAATGGTCACCTCTGGGGAGGGTCGGGGTTGCTAACTAGGAGGGACATTACAGAATCTTCTGGAAAAATGGGGACATTCTGTATCTTTTCCTTTAAGGTTTTTATTTTTATTTATTTGGAGAGAGAAAAAGTGAGCAAGCAGGGGAGGGGCAGAGAGAGAGGGAGACAGAATCCCAAGCAGGCTCCGTGCTGTCAGCACAGAGTCGGATGCGGGGCTCAAATGCATGAACTGCATGCTCATGAGTTGAGCAGAAACCAAGAGTTGGAAAAAGACAAAACACAGACAGGAGAGGGGGAGGGGGACTTGGTGCCCAAAATGAACCTTTTTATTTCCCTCTTGATCCAAGTCCCAAGCAGAAGGCGCAGCCACTTCGCCCAAGCCCTGCCAGGCTCCCCTCCTGCAATGCAATTAGGGGGAAACAATGTCTGCAGCCCAGATGCCACTGAGGAAGTGACCAGGAGGGACAGCGGGGGATGGGGCAGGTCCCCCGGGAGCCCGGAGAAGAAGAGAAAGCAGACGGGAGGCGCAGCCAGAGCCGCGCCAGCCCCACAGCCCCGCACCCACAGACGCATCTTTCTCCGGAAGCCCAGACAAAACGGTCCTTGAGCAGAGTTGCCGATCGCCTCGCAGGGGAGGGCGAGGTGGAGACCGTGTTGTCAGCGACTCCCCAGCCACTCAGCTGAGGCAGCGACACAGGACGAGACGTGTTTAAACATAAATAAACCGGAGCCGCAGCGAAAGGAAAGAGAGAGAACAAAGGCAGGGTTAAGGAGTGGGGGAGGCAAACAAGACCAACAGCTGAAAACCAAGCCCATCTCTCGCTGTCATCTGAAGTGCTCCCCGTCTGCCTGTCCAGAGACACTTCTAGACTGCGGGTACAGGGGAGGACGCAGGCACCCCACAACGCGCCAGACTGCGGCAACCCTCAATTGCCCAAATGCCCCAACCCCCATCTAGTCCATCAACTTTTCTTTCAAAATCGCTATTGCAGGGGCACCTGGGTGCCTCTGTCCGTTAGGCGTCCATCTGATTCTTGGTTTCGGCTCAGGTCATGATCTCAAGGTTCGTGGGTTCGAGCCCCACATCGGATTCCACGTTGACGGTGCAGAGCCTGCTTGGAATTCTCTCTCTCCCTCTCTCTCTCTGCCTCTCTTTTCTCTCTCTCAAAATAAATAAACATTTTAAAAAATGGCTCTTGAAAGTCGGTGGGGTCTGGAATCCCAACTATTCCCACCCTGCTGTTTTACGCCTCCACTCCAACCTCCATGTAGTCCTGCCCTGTCCGATACGGGGCCGATGTGACCCGCAGAATTGCTAAGGCTGGGAACCTCTCAGATCTGTTAACTGCAGAAAAATCAAAATTTCATGTATGGATGTGCTAGTTTAGATTTCCTCCCCCAAAACGGAGCCTGAGACAAGGGTTTGAGTGCAGGTAGTTCATCTGGGAGGTGATCCCAGGAATCACAAGTGAAAGAGAGGGGTAAGAGAACGCGGGGTGGGGGTGGGGGGAGCATGCTTTACTGATCGGGTTCCTGCTGAGGGTCGCTCCAGTGGCATTAATTCCGTGCCATTTTCCCACTGCCTCTCCCTCCCGACCCGTGCACGCATGCCGGCACACACAGTCATGCACACAGGCCATGCGTGCTCCTAAAGCCAGAGAACGCCTTGAGCAAAAAGTTGCAGGAAGCCACTGGCCTGTAAGAAAACAGCCTGCTATGACCTCCAGCACGGGCCAGCAGGGCACCATCAGCACCTGCTACATTTCGTCACCGTAGAGAGGAGCGATGCTCTGCTGCTCTGAGATGCTAAAAGCAACTCCCAAGTTTGTCCACTCCGCTGCCAACAAAACAAACCCACATCAAACTAGCAGAGACCAAAAAAAAAGCAGGGGGGAATTTACTGACATAACCAGGGAGTCCAGAGAGAGAGGAAGGACTTTAGGCATAGCTGGATACAGGGGCTCAAATGGATCCACAGCTCTGCCTCCCTTCGTGGCTTGCCTCCACCTGCCTCTGTAGGCTGGAGGCCCACCAGTCCCGAGTCCCCAGATCCCAAGCCTCCCAGCTGACCAAGCCCAGCAGAGAGGCCCTGGGGGAGATTCTGGCCAGAATCACACGCACATTTCTTACCTAATCGCTGTGGTCAGGGGAACAAGACACTCTGATGGGCCAGGCCAGGGACACATGTTTTATTCCTGCTGCCACAGGAGAGTGGGTCACTATGATTGACCGCCCCTTATGCTACAAGGAATGAGACATGGGCCATCTCACAAACAAAAAAAGCTATGCAATTAGTCAGATGCAAGGCCAGGACCCTGACAGAGCTGCTTTCTTCCCCAACAGAGACAGCCTATCATTGAGGAAGAAATAGATTCGATGTCCCAACAAACAAGCTTCTTGCATGATCTTGACCAAAGGTCTTAGCCTCTCTGAGCCTCATCATTCTCGTCTGTAAAGTGGGCCTAATAACACGCCCCCACAGGATGGCTGAGATGATTTCAATGGCGTCTGGGAAACACCCAGCACGCATGCCCACAGTATCATTGCCCTACTCCAAAACCACACATCTTCTCCCGGCTTCCAGCATTCTCCTAAGGCAGGAGGGAAAAAGAAGGATGTCTGTGAAGTCTCGGAAGCTTTCAAAAGACATTTTGAAGGACACAGAGAAGTGTGTGGATCTGTTGCCACATAACGAATCACCTCCAACCTCAGGGGCTTACAACCACACGTTTGTGATCTCAGAGTTTTCGCGGGCAGGAGGCTTCGGTCCTCGCCGCGTGGCAGCTGGCCTCCCTCTGGAGGGGAAGAGGGTCAAAGGATGTGCAGACGTATCTTTCAAAGCACCGCAGGGTCCAACCCAAGGTGGGGTTTCGCCAGTTGTTTTCCATCCCTTCACCACGCCTGTCCGGCGGGGCTCCCAACCGCCTCTCCTGCTGTGCACGACTTGCATCGTCCACAAAAGCAACTTTCCAAACCAGACACAACTTGTTCCAGAAGTGGCCACTTAGGTCATTGCAGAAGAACCAAGAAGAACCAAGTGCTGCCGGACCCAAGGCGGGGGGTGGGGAAGCGGGGGCCTGGGGAGGGTGGCCCAGTGCAGGGATCGGGAAGCGTGGGTCCCACAGTCCTCAGATGTCTATGACCCTGGGGCACGTGGTGACTGCATCTTGCCCTGCACATCGGGGTGTCCTCCATGCTTTAGGCACCCACTGTTGTGGTGTCACAGGACAAAGGCTGCTAAAAACTGCCTGGTGGCTCTAGGGGACCTTGCCCTGGTGGGGGGGATAAAGGGGGGCTGGGCTCAGACAGAATTGCCTCTATGCAAACGCAACCCCAGAGGAAAGGTAAGTAGCAGGGCCAGTCCTTGAACCCCCACCCCATCCTGTAAGCCCTGCCAGCCTCCTGAAGGTCTCGAGTTAGAGCTCAAAGTGGCATCTCAGCCAGCTGGGCATTTCTCTGGCGTTCCACGTTTAGCTCTGACATTCATGGCCATCTGCATTCTGTTCCACAGAAGAGCAACACTGACGCTCACTTACAATCAAATGCAGGGGTGCCTGGGGGACTCAGGCGGTGGAGCATCCGACTCCGACTCAGGTCATGATCTCGCGGTTCCTGAGTTCGAGCCCCGCGTTGGGCTCCCTGCCTTCAGCCTGTCAGCACAGGGCCGGCTTTGGATCCTCTGTCCCCCTTTTTTTGCCCCTCCCCGACCTGTGCTCTCCCAAAAATAAAAAATAAAATTTTTTCTTTAATTTTAAAAAGCAATCAAATGCAATTTATCCTACGGGAAGGACTGCCATCTTGACCCCCTCCAGTTCTAAGTGTCCTGGCACCCCTGCAGAGACGGCACAGTCCGCGGACCCCCATCTAAAATCCCACACGAAAGCCCCCAGTGGGTACCAGCCCTTCTCACGCCAGAGACCACAGCCCTGCCCAATGTGAATACAGCTTCCTGTTCTCTGGTCACCCCCATCCCTGAGGGGGGCGTTCCGGGGGATTCCCAGCATCTCAAAACGGAGGCAGGAAGCAGGAGACAGGGGTCCGGCTGAGGACTTCCCCCACCTTGCTGTGGCACTCACACCCCCCTCCCCTCCCCAGCCCCAGCCCCACCTCCGCCCAGAGCAGCACTACGCACGTTCTGGAACTGAGCGCTGGCGGCTGCCGCCGACACCCGAGAAGAAGGGGTTAAAAACATCTTTCATCTCTCAGCAGCGCCTTTATATAGTCTACGTGTGACTCTGAATGGTTATGGCTTTATATAGAGCGTGCTCTGTGCAGAGGGAGAAACCGCCGTAGTTAAGGGAACAAAGACGGTTCTAGTCTAACGACCTGCTTTTATTTGTAGGGACCGCTTCTCCAAGGGCAGCCTTCAGGTGACATCTGCCACGTTGAGAGTGCGCCTGAAGAATTATACCAATAAACACTGGAGATGCAAATGTAAGACGGATAAGAACGGACACAAATAAACCAAAGCCAGTCCTGTTTATTGTTTCTGGGAAAAAGAGAGAGAGAGAGAGAGAGAGAAATCACGCGTTTCCTTTTGGATGTTTTCACACATAGCCGAACCTTCAAATGTCAACTTTTGCAGGGTGTTTGACCTAAAAATAGTATAATTTCTGTGTCATTTGAAAAGCTGTTTAAAATGACAGACAGACTTAAGCCTGCTTTTTCAAACATACATCTAGAACGAGAAACCGAAGTCGCATTATTTAGGGCACAATCCCTGCAAGAAGCTGGTAGGCCTTCATTTTACTAAAATGTACCTGCTCCTGTGGTTTCTCATGGGGAAAAGGTGCTCGCGATTTTTTTTCTTTTTTTTTTTTTTTTTTTTTGCCTCTGGGTCCCATTTTTGTGCCTCCGTATTAGGAGAAAGGGGGGGGTGGGAGAGATAGGGCAGCTCAGGGGAGGGAGTGGAAGTGACATCCTGGGACCCCACACACCCCTGCATCTTAGAATAGTAGCAGCTTGGGGCCACCTGGGTGGATCAGTTGGTTAAGCATCTGACTCCCGGTTTCAGCTCAGGTCACAATATCATGGTTTGTGGGCTCAAGCCTGGTGTGGAGCTCTGAGCCGACAGTTCGGAACCTGCTTGGGATTCTCTCTCTCCTTCTCTGCCCTCTCCTCTCTTTCTCCCTCTCTCTCTCAAATAAACACTAAAAAAAAAACAAAAGACTAGTGCGTTTATACTGGCGAGATCTCAAAAATGAGCAAAGCCGGGAGTTCCAACCCAACCCACCCTCACTGGGCCAGAGGATGTCACAAGCACCCTGGTGGGCAGGCTGCCAGATGCTCGTGGTTTGTTTAGACAGCGCGAGCCATTCCTGTCCACACCCCAAAGCTGACGCGGCTTTATAAACACAGAGCACAGAATGCGGTCTGCGAAGGAACCAAGGCCCGAGCTCCACGCTGCAGACACGGCAGGTCACAGCGCTGCGGACAGGTTCAGGTGCGAGGGGGTCTAACCAGTTCTGCTCAGAGAGACACATTTCTCCCCCCACCAGAAGGACCCCCGGCTTGATGCAAAGCTATCCAACCCCAGTGCTACAGCCAGCCAGGAGAGGGAATCACCATTCTTAAAAACCCACTCCATATGTGACCCTTAGTCCCAAGGTCCACTGGGGTATAAGGTCTCTGAAGCAGGGGCAATCTGGACTCCTCTGGGAGCACCGGACTTGGAGGCGGGAGACCCAGCTTAAAATCTGCCACTGCCGGTAACTGGCTGTGTGACTTTGGGCAAGTCACTTAACCTTTCTGAACCTTCATTTTCCAGACACGGGAATTAAGCTAGTTTCAAAAGTCTGATCGTTCTGGTCGTGCCTCAATTCGCATTCACAAAATGTATGGATGAACAGCCAAACTAATGAATAAATAGCCTGCCGCAGGGACCCCAAACTCGAGCCCCCTCGGCACTGTGCCCGGCTTCACACCTGCATCCCTTCTCACTGTCTGCAACTCCCCAAAAGCCTCTCGTTCCAGAAAAGGTAAGCACTTGAAAAACGCGTCCGACAAACATGAATTTACAGACACATTTTCAATGCTCCAGCGCACAAGCCTCCCCGCCCACTCTCCACCACCCCACCCCACCCCCGCCCCCCTTCCCCAACCTGCAGCATTTGCCCAAGGCCATGTTCACCACGAGTTCATGGGTTTCTCCAACCGGCTGGGGCAGTCCACCGTCTGCTTCCTGCTCTGGAGCCCCAGGGAGCCCCAGGGAGCCCCAGGGGGCCCGGGCCCAAGAACTACTACACTGAAACACCTTAAAGAAACAAACCCGCCGCCCTCCCTCGCTACACTTCACCAGTGGGTTCGTTTCAAAGCCTGTGGGTGGATTTCAATGAGAACAACATGAAAACAAGGGCGGATTCTTTTCTCTCTAGAAGAAAAAACCTGGAACAATAAACCGAAGTAATAACAAGGCAGAATGTGGACATCTGCTCCCCGCCCTGAACGACTCCCCAGCTCACTTCTCCCCAGCCTTGTCAACCGCCGACCCCCCACCCCCACCCCTGGCACGGATTGCCAGAAACTCCCAATTAATTCACCTGTGTTGACAAGGCATTGCTACCTGCTGATGTGCTGCTTGCTACTTACTTGTTCATTTATTAAGCTAAAATGCGGCATGCCCTCCCTGGGTGCAGGGCGCTGTGTGTTGGGGGCCGTGGCGGCTTCATTTTGAACAAGCCTTTAAGGAAGCCTGCAGTCTAATGGAGGAGCATAGACAAGCCCATTAATAACTATGATACAGGGAGAAACGAGGCGAGGCATAAATGCAGGAAGCGCACAAGCTTTGCTGGAAGGGAAAGCCTTCCGAGACAGAGGATACTGAGTGAGGAAGGGTGCTAGCAATAGGGGTCCCAGGACCATCCGCCTTCACTGGGAGCACGCAGAGGGGCCTTGGCAGGTAAGGCCAGAAGAATGGACAGGAAAGGACTCAAAGACTCAGGAATCTGGAGTTTCTTCGGTAGGGAGAAGGGAACTAGAAGTCTTCTTTGCCAGAGAGGGGGGATACTCTCTTTTCAGACCCATCCCCCCACACACACACCGCCCTTCTCTTGTTCTGCTCAGTATGGCCAGGAACTACATTTCCCAGGCTGCTTTGCACCTGGCCTCCAACTCAGTCCCACCAACAGGACAAATTGGTGTGAGACTGGGCGGCAGGAAGAGGGAGAGACCAGGGTATTCCTCCCCCCTCGATGCCAGCATCGGTTGCCTCTCCAGCATCTTCTCTGTGGTCCCAGCTCCTGTTAGCTGACTCCGGCTTCCAGGTTCCTGCCACAGTCCCTCTCCTTTTGTCCCTCTAGCCCTAGCAATGCCAGCAGCTTCCTGCTGTTACTAATCTCTGGGTTGCTAACCTCCGGGTTACCCCACTGCATCCTGCTTGGCTTCCCGGCTCCTCCGGTGTCTGTGAAGCCAGTTTCCTAGATTAAATTCCCTCTGTTTAAACACCTAGAGTGGTTTCTGTTTTCTTGACTGGACCCTCGCTAATACAGGGTAATTGGATCCAATTTGGCTTCAGAAGACACGTTGGCTATAGAGGGCCCCATTTAACAGCTTTTGCCACCTCCCAGGAGAAGGATGGAGAAGGCCTGAAGCGGGGCAGTGGCATGAGAACAGTCAAGGGAGGATGTTCAAAGAGCCCCAGAAGAGGTGACACAGCAGGACCTCCCAGAGGCATGTGCTGGGGGCACCCACGGTGGTGCTAATTGTCAGCTCGAGCACCCTGGGGGATGGCCAGGCCACCATCGGAGATGGGAGGAGCCTGGGAGAAGCTGAACCAGAAAGAAGCTGATGAGCCAGACATTTCTTTATTCTTTCTCTCCTTTTTCGTTGCCTTTTTTTTTTTCTTTAACTAATCCGTGCACTTGGCTGTTGGGCTTTTCCTCATTGATTTTGGATTGTGGAGATTGATGGAGTAGACCTCCAAAGGGAGACAGCCCCTGGAGACAGGAGCAGGAAGCAGAGGACAGCTTCGGGCCATTCAGAGAGCCGTGCCACGGGAGGGGAGCACACAGGGCCATGGAGAGGCCTGAGAGGGGTGGAGCGCCCGGGTGCTGGGCAGCAGCAGGTGACAGAGGCAAAAGCCCCTGGCTGCTTGGAGCTTCTATGTGAATGAGGGAAGATGAACAATGAACACAAAAACACTTCAAACACGCCCCCCTGCAGATGACGGTAACCGTAACGGCTATGCATCCAGAAGTACAGGAAACAAGAATGGGTAAAAAAAAAAAAAAAGAATGGGGGGTGGGGTGTTGGTGTCATTTCAATAGCGTGGTAGGGAGGGAGACAGAAGGAGGTGAGGAGACAATCCATGAAGATATCTGGAGGAAGAGCATGCCAGGCAGAGGCAGCAGTCAGTGCAAAGGCCCTGCGGCAGGAGTGTGCCCGGTGTGTTCCGGGAATGACAATGAGGCCAAGGCAGCCAGAGTGGGGTGCGGTGGGGAGAGGTATGGAGAGCAAGACATGAAGTCAGGGAGGGAGGGAGAAGGGGCCAGATCACCGAGGCCTCATCAGTCAGAGCAAGGACTGGAGCTTTTTTATTTGAGCAAAGATACTGAGCAAAGTACCTGAGCCATGGAAGGAGCGTGGAGCTGGAGTGTGGGGTGGTCTGACTCTGGAAGGGAGCTGAGCAGTCTGAAGGCTCGGAAGCTATGGCGGTGAACTGCCTCCCCATGTGAATGGCTGCCCCTGCGGTCCAGGTGGGGCATGCGTACCGGGAGAGAGATGGCTTCCCTGAGAGCAGGTAGGGCGGGGACAGGGCCCAGGCGGGTCTCAGGTCTTTACCATGACCGGGATCAGGGGGACGCCAGTGCACGGAGATTTGACTGCACACAATAGAGGCTTCCCACCCCATGAACGGTCCTTGAGTCCCATGCTTACAATTCCACAGGACAAAGTATTTATGAGCCTCCTGAAGACCTCCCCCCTTCCCTTGAGGTGGGGTCTTCACTGCTCATCCTCAAGCTCATTTGACAGGGCGAGAACCATGAGCCTCCAGCCCTCTGGACTCGTCTGCTCCCAGGACCCCCTGCACTGAGGCCTGCCCTCACACCCACCCGAAGGTCTCCAGGCTCCCTGCTGGCGTGTCACAGAGGCCATCTGCAGACCAGGGCAACCTCAATGCACTACCCACAGCCTGACCCTGCTGCGGGAGGCATTGTTGACCCCTGTATCCCCACCTACCAGCGTTTGTGGGCCTCGATTGAAAAATCGGTCACCTCTCACTTCTAAGATGGCCTCTGGGAAAGCCCTGGCTGTGGCTTCTACAAACCTGTGACCAGCAATGGAACCCGCAGAGCCAAGGCAGTCAACCTTGTGGCCTTGGCTGGCTGTGTTTCATTCTAGAGCTTCAGCTTAACCCCTTCCCCTAGTCTCTTGGGGGCATCCACAAGAGTGTATATCTCTGTACCCATAAACACAGAACTACTAGACCCCTCCTTTGGAAGAGTGGCTCCTCACAGCCTGTGATAAGCAATCCCCGCCCCCCCGCCCCCAGAATTGAGAACAACAGCAGTCCCTGGTAGGCACTCAACAGCAAGCATGGGCAGCCATGTTGGAACTGGCAGCCATGTTGGAAAGGGTGCATCTGAAAACAGACACTGAAATCTCATCACTGTGATCTGGACCTCTTTGCAGTAATGATGCTCCCACTCTCTGTCCCCACAACTCCAAACTCTCAGGCCTGGGGAGCCCAGGTGCACATGGGTGAGCATGAGAAGGCAGTGCCTTGGGCTTTAGAATCTGTAGCCAAATCCTGCAAAACAATAAAGTTTAGTTTCCCTGCTTGCCTTATGAAAGTTGACGCTTTTGTACTCTGCATAAAGTTGAGCGTTAAAAATAATAGCTTTTGTGTCGGAGTACACACTTTCAATATGCATTTTCCACGCTTCGGGATAAAATATATGACCATTAAGTCACTACAATAAGTTGAAAAACAAGATTACCGCTTTCACATCCTGTGTGCGTTGCTAATAATCTTGCTGTTATCCTGACATTATGGTCAAAAGCTATTGCTTTTAAAGTTATTGGGACAGAATGGGCCCAACATGATGGTTTTCTGAAAGGGAAGAGGGAAAAGGGAAGCGTGTGATTTTACTGGTGTGGGCATCATGTCTTTTTAACCTTTTTAGTATAGAGAATTCCAAACGTATGCAAAAATCGAGGCACTCATATAAGGAACTGCTGAAAAGCATCATCAGCCTAGACAGCCTGCAACTCGATCTCAGGCCACTGCTGCCCTGCTGTCTGTCATCTCAAGCCCCCGACGGTACAGAGTTCACCCGCACGATCCTAATACTATAGCGAGTCATTGTCAAGGGTAACAGTTCTGTCCGTAGCCGGCCTTCTGCACGGCAATGAAAGCAAAACCCGAACTTCAGCCCAACCGATGCCCAGGAGGCCTGGGATGACCGTCGGTCTCCAGATCCGGGCCACCTGGACCTCGCTGCAGCCTGAACAGAAGGCGTAATGAGGGCCCGTGAGGGGAGCAGGGACGGAGGGCTGCATGCAAGGCCTCGCTCAAGTGCGCACCCGGATCCCTGCTGCCGGTGGGAAAAACACTCCATCTGTAAGAAATGACCTTTGGAAAAGAGCTCATCTGATCCCATCATTTAATATCAGATTAAAATTATTCACGGGGCTTCCTGCAGCCCTCAGGAACAAAGCCAGACTTGCAGCCCCCCAGCACCCTGCCACCATCATCAACCCCTCCCCCCCCACACACACACAACGGGAGGTGTCCTGGCCACATCCTGCAGGACGTCCTGCATGATCCCTTCGTGCAGAATACACAAGTCCCTTCCTACCAGCTCTACACGTCCTGGGCCTTATTTATTTATTTATTTATTTATTTATTTATTAATCTATCTATTTATTGAGGGAGGGGCAGAGAGAGAGGGAGAGAGATGCTTGGAAGCAGGCTCCACGCTGTCAGCTTAGAGCCCAGTGCAGGGCTCAAGTCCACAAACCGCGAGATCATGACCTGAAGTTAGACGCTTAACCGACTTGAGTTACCCAGGCACACCTACACTTCCTGGTCCTTTAAAGCTCACTTTTGTTCCCCCACCCAGGAAGCCTGTACTGGACTCCCCAACAAAAGCCACCCTCTGTGCTCCCAGAGCACCCGAAATTGCTTATCACGGAATCATTGTCCTTTAACGAATACTAACTAATCTTCTACGGTGTTTTAGGTGCCGTGTTAGCCACTAGGGATATAAATGCATAAGGAAAAAAATATATAAATTAGTATGTCCTCTCCCTGCAATCCCAACATGCTCACTACTATTTCAACCACCAGAGTACAGCGGAAGCGACACCAGGGGAGTTCCAAAGGAGGTGACAAAAGGCCGTGGAGCTGTGCTTGGTTCCCACAGACGCTCTCACTCTCTGAGGAGCCCTGAGCTGCGGACGGAGGAGTCTGACTAGCCTGAGGCTGCCACGCCGTGAGAAGGGCCAAACAACAACGGGAGAAGCCACGTGCACACTGTGCTCTGGCCAGCTGTCCCGGAGGAACTGAGGGTTTGAGTCAAGCCAGCACAGGTGCCAGAGCCTCCAGAAACGTCCAGGGCCACCTGAACTGGTCACCCCCAGCCTTTATGTGTTCTCAGCTGCGACTCATGGTGGAGCAAAAGCATAATAAAATTCTCGTTTTAGGGGCACCCACGTGGCTCAGTCTGATGAGCGTCTGACTTTGGCTCAGGTCACGATCTCACGGCTCATGGGTTGAAGCCCCGCATCAGGCTCTGTGCTGACAGCTCAGAGCCTGGAGCCTGCTTCAGATTCTGTGTTTCCCTCTCTCTCTGACCCTCCCCTGCTTATTCTCTCTCTCTCTCTCTCTCTCTTTCTCTCCCCAAAATAAAACACTAAAAAGAAATTCTTGTTTTATCCCCCTAACTTTTGGTGTGGCTTTGTTACGCAGCAAGAGTAACCTAAACACACTGAGTCATGAATGATGAGAAAAGACAGACAGGCAAAGCACTGGATGTGAAGAGCACAACAAATGCAAATGTCCTGAGGCAAGGCCAAGCTCAGTCTCTTGAGAAATACATACCACCTTATCATAGGCCATGTAAGGAGTTAGGATCTTATTCTAAGTGTTACAGGAAGCCATTGGGGGTTTTTTAGCATGATAGAAACGTGTCCTGGTTTATGCATTAAAAGGATCCAAAAAAAAAAAGAAAGAAAAAAGGGGTGCCTGGGTGGCTTAGACAGTTAAGCAGCCGACTTTGGCTCAAGTCATGATCTCACGGTTCATGGGTTTGAGCGCTGCATTGCACTCTGTGCTGTCACCATAGAGCCTGGAACCTGCTTCGGATTCCGTGTCCCCCTCTCTGCCCTTCCTCCATTCTCTCTCTCTCTCTCTCTCTCTCTCTCTCTCACTCCCTCTCTCAAAAATAAATAAACATTAAAAAATAAAAAATAAAAAGATCCTATAACCATACCAACCGTTGACAAAGTATGGAACAAGTATTTGATCCGCGTTGGATGGAGGCCTAAATTGTCTAAGAAGGAGGTGCCATCTGGGGTCAGGTAAACAGTACAGTGTTGTTTCTCTCACGTGGTCCCCAGAAGACCCTGACTGAAGGGCAGCGTGCTGCCCTGGGTTACTCCCTCACTCTGAGCTCACGCTCATGGCATGACCGGCAGTCCAAAAGCCCCCGGTGGCCCCTTCCAGTGACTAACCCACATCCCCAAGGCTACCCATGGTCCTGGCTTCCAACGGCAGAAATTCGTTCCGCCTGCATTTGAACTATGTGTCGATGAAACCTATAATATGTGTTCTTTTGTCTCTGGCTTCTTTGGCTCAACATTATGTTTTTGAAGGTTTCCATGCTATTGCATGGGCAAGTGTGTTCATTTTCACTGCCGTCAACTGTTCTATTGTGTGACTGTGCCACAATGTATCCATCTGTTCTACTGCCAAAAAGCATTTGTGTAGTTTTCATGTTATTGTGTTTCTTTGTTTTACAGGAGTGCCATAATCATATACAGACCCAGAGGGAAGCTTTCCTGAGGAGCAAGGTGACACACAGCAGGCAAAAGCCACAGGATCGGGAGATAAATGGAGTCAGAGACCTGATCACACCATACCTGAAGCTCATCCACCTGCCAGAGTTCTCATGTACATAAGCGATTATATCCTTTTATTTTCTGAGCCAGGTTTACCTGGATTTTCTGTCACATGCAGTTGAAATCATCCCAAAAGCATATATAGGAGGGGGAAATGTGAAAAGTCTTCCGTTGAGGCAAATAGGACAAAGAATATGTGGCTTTATTCCAAGGCCAGAACACCTCTAGAAAGGGTAAAAATTTGAATTGGAGTTTAGTCAATATTCACCCCCTTCCCTCTCCTCTGTGGTGAGAGTGTACTGCTGCCTCCCCCAGTTGGTTTTGTTTGGCCAATGAGATTTTAACAGACTCTCATGTGAGAAAAGGCCTAAAACATGCTGGTGTAACCAAACTTGGACTCTTATGCTTGTGCCGTCACCATGAGAAAAAGGTGCTCCGGGTAGCCCCCACGCTCCAGCGAGGATAAGAGACATATGGGGCAGATCCGAATCCAACTTGAATGCGATAGATTCGGGAGGGAGGGGTTGTTACGCAGCAGAATTATACAATAGCTGACTGATACATAAGGCAAGAGGAAGGATCAAGAACAGGAGGAATTGGCCTAGGAGGGTAGATTAGCTCGCTAGAGCTGTGTAACAAAGTACCACACAGTGGGTGGCTGAAACAACAGAAATTTACTTCCTCACACTTCTGAAAGCTGGAAGTTCAAGATCATGATGCCAGGGTTGGTTCCTTCTGAACGCTGTGACAGGCAGTCTGATCTAGGCCTCCTTCCTTGGCCTGTAGATGACCGTCCTCTCCCTGTGTGGTCATGTCCTGTTTTCTCGGTGTGCGTGTGCATCTCCATCCAAATCTCCCCTTTTCGTAAAGACACCAGTCATATTGGATCAGGTCCCACCCTCATGACCTACTTTAACTTAATAACCTCTATAATGATCCTATTTCCAAATAAGGTCACATTCTTATTTAAATGTGGATTAATTGGGGCACCTGGGTGGCTCAGTAGGTTGAGCATCCGACTTCGGTTGAGGTCATCTCACGGTTCAGGAGTTCGAGCCCCGTACCGAGCTCTCTGCTGTCAGCACAGAGCCCACTTCAGATCCTCTGTTTTTCTCTCTTTCTGCCCCTCCCGCGTTCTCTCTCTCCCAAAACTAAACAGCAGCAACACCAATCAGTAACAGGGAAAACTCCCATTGTTACTCATGAACCCCATACCAGACATCTGCCATGCCCTAGGTGGGCGTCCACTGCTAGACTGATGTGAAGGGGTCTCTACTACATGGTAGGAGGCAGCAGAGGAAGAGTATAGAAAGACTTTGGAGTCAGACATCCCCACATCCAAAGTCTGAATCTGCAACCAAGTAGCTGTCTGACCTTGTGTACTTGAACTCACGGTTGTTCGGAAGACAAAATCATGTGTGTCATTTGGATTTGAATGTGTTAAGTTATGAAAAACTCAATGAACCATGGCTTAAACAAGTAAGAGATTTGTTTGCTTCCTACAAAAAGAAAGGAAGAGGGGCGCCTGGCTGGCTCAGTCGGTTAAGCCTCCGACTTCGGCTCAGGTCATGATCTCACTTTTGTGGGTTTGAGCCCCGCATCAGGCTCTGTGCTGACTGCTAGCTCAGAGCCTGGAACCTGCTTCGGATTCTGTGTGTGTCTCTCTCTCTGCCCATCCCCTGCACATGCTCTGTCATTCTCTGTCTCTCAAAAATAAATAAAACATTTAAAAATTTTAAAAAAGAAGAAGAGGGGGCGCCTGGGTGGCTCAGTTGGTTGAGCATCCGGCTTCAGCTCAGGTCATGATATCTCGGTTTGTGGGTTCAAGCCCCGCATTGGGCTCTGTGCTGACAGCTCAGAGCCTGGAGCCTGAATCTGATTCTGTGTCTCCCTCTCTCTCTGACCCTCCCCTGTTCGCGCTGTCTCTCTCTGTCCATCAAAAATAAATAAAAAACAAAAAAAAATTTAAAAAAAAAAAAAAAAGAAGAGGAAGAGGGCCACTATCCCAGGACTAGGATGTCAGCCCAACAACGTCACTGAAGACCAGTTTCTTCTGTCTTCTTCTCTCATATGCCAGGTGAGATGGCCCTCTGCCAAAACCTTTCTCATACATGCAACTGGCTGGATCCGCGTCCCATGGGCACTGTCAGCTGCAAGGGAGCCCGGGGGATCACGGGAGTGTGTTTTGCAGCCTCTATGATGGAGGAAGACAGGGAAGAGAGCAAGTGAGCAGAGGCAGCCCACTGTGTCTACCATGTCAGCCAGGCCAAAAGTTCGAGTACAGTATCAGTAAAAGAAAATCAGGTAACTAATAGTCTGCCCAAGTTCATTTTGTGGAAGAAATATTTCAGACAAAGCCCGGGATCCCACGTGTGTCCGCACCCCCTTGAGCCGCTGGGATTGCTCCAAAGCTTACACCCGAATTTCCCCAGTGAAGGTCAGACTGGAGAGTCCAACAGACAAGGGGGAGCACTCTTTAACCTGATTCCATCCCCCTCCTCCCCTGCCCCGGCGAGACTGCAGATCCTGCGAGGGGAGCTGTAAAACCCAGCCCAGCGTCCTGGGACAGCACCTGAACCTGCCGTTGCCAGCCAAGAGCTGGGATGTCCCAAGGGGGTGGCATCTCTGAACGCCTTCCCAGACCACAGCTGTTGGTGGACTGGAGCTGCAGGTCCGCAGAAAAGGCACGGACCCCAGACAAAAGGGGTCCGCTGCCCAAGCAGTGCCCCCTAGCCTTCTCATCCATGAGGTCCACTTTTTTTTTTATGTTTTTTATTTATTTTTGAGAGAAGACAGAGAGAGACAGCACGAGCCGGAGAGGGTCAGAGAGAGGAAAACACAGACTCTGATGCAGGCTCCAGGCTCTGAGCTAGCTGTCAGCCCAGAGCCCAACGCGGGGCTTGAACCCAAGGACCGTGAGAGCATGACCTGAGCCCAAGCCGGATGCTCAACAAACTGAGCCACCCAGGTGCCCCCAAGATCCACTCTTTATAAGGGACCAAAACTTCTCCTCACTGCGCTTTTCGTACCTGTTAAAAACAATACAAAAGGAAGGGCGCCTGGGCGGCTCAGTCGGTTGAGGGTCCAACTTTGGCTCAGGTCATGATCTCGCAGTTCGTGAGTTCGAGCCCCGAACTGGGCTCTCTGCTGTTAGCGCAGAGCCCACTTCAGAACCTCTGTCCCCCTTCCTCCTTCTCTCTCTCTCTGCCCCTTCCTCGCTCGCCCTCTCTCTGTCAAACATAAATTTTAAAAAAACATGAAAAAAAAGGGAAATGACACAGCAGCGCTGCAGACGTCTGAAACATGGTCATATGTCCATGTGTGACATGGAATCCTTATTCAGCCTATGTTCGTGCAGCGTGCCTGGTGCAGATGCAGGCTGGAGGGCTGCGGGTCCCCTCACAGGCTCGGCAGTGAGCAGAGGTCACATGCAGGATCCCAGGGGCTGAGGGAGGGAGAAGGCTCACGGGGCTATGGTCGAGAAAGGCAGACTCACTCTGAGAGAAGCCATGTGACCACATCAGGAGGCCACAGTGAAGGGTCACGTTGGTGGGAGCAAATGTCCTCCAGGAGCCCTCTGGGGAGGGGCGTGAGACTACACTTCATGTGTCAAAAGAGGCCAGAGACCAAATAATGAGGCTGCTGCATGGTGTATTTTGGAACCGCTTGATTAACGACCATCCCCTTCTCAAAATCATTCTGTCCTTACCCCCCCATGCCTTGAACTTTTCCAGAACAAAGGAGTGGCAGGGGCATGTTTAAAGCTACAACTGTGGGAAGGAGAGTTCTATCCGCTGCACCCCCTCCTGTGTCTTTCTCCAGGCCTCTCCACTCTGCTTCAGGGCCTTTGCACCACCCCTCCAAGCCTGGAGAGCCCTTCCCTTAGTGGCCATATGGTTATCCCCTCATTACCCTTCCAATTTCAATTCAAACGCGGTTTCTGCAGGACAGACTTCTCTGATGCCTCAAACCAACCAAGTCAGGACCCTCACACCCTCTCAGACACCCCAACCCTGTGGCCCAATGGCACACAGCGCATTTATACCCTCGAGGGTCACCTGGTGATTATGTCTCGCTTAGCTTGTTAGCTCCAGGAGCCCAGGCACACATATTTATTGAGCGAATAAAGGCAGAACTAATAATCCATTCAGTTTCTGTTTCTTTCTCCTAATTTTATAAAATAATACATTCCTTTACAAAATACAAAGAGAAAAAAAGAAAATTAAATCAACCATATTTCCAGACATAAGCACTGGTAACAATTTTATGTCTTTCCTATCCACCTTTTATATTTTTTCTTTTTTTTTCTTTTTTTTTTTTTTTTTTTTACTAAACTGTGATTCTATTGAATATACACTACAAAGCATTCTAGAACATTTCTCCAAAAACATGAAGGTACCATTCTATTTTTGTCCCTCCCTTTTCTTTTTTTTGTATCTGATTTAACAAAACAATGTAACCACTGTAGAAAATTTGGAAATTACAAAAAAAAGTGTAAAAAAGAAATGTAAATTCCCTCTAATTACAAGCCAAGATTTTCCACCGGAAACAGAGCCCCATGTTCCCTTTCAGTATTTTTTTCTATGCATACATTTTGCTGCACTTATTTCTTTGTTTTTTACTCTTGTTTTTTTATTTTTGAGTGTATTTGTGTATTTTGAGAAAGACAGAGAGGGTGCAAGCAGGGGAGGGGCAGAGGGAGAGGGAGACAGAGAATCTCAAGCAGGCTTGGTATGGTCAGCGCAGGGCTAGATGTGAGGCTCGAACTCACGAAACTGAGATCATGACCTGAGCCAAAACCAAGAGTCAGACGCTTAACCCACTGAGCCACCCAGACGCCCCTTGCTGCATTTTTTTCTCTTTTTTTTTAATGTTTTTTTAAAATTTATTTTTGAGAGAGCACAGGTGGGGGGACGGCAGAGAGGGACAGAGAATCTGACATGGGGTCTGCTGAAGATGTGCGGGGATTGAACTCATGAACTGTGAGATCATGACCTGAGCCACCCTGGCGCCACTCATTTTTTTTTAATGTTTATTTATTATTAAGACAGAGAGAAACAGAGCATGAATAGGGGAGGGGCAGAGAGAGAAGGAGACACAGAATCCAAAGACAGGCTCCAGGCTCTGAGCTGCCAGCACAGAGCCCTATGCGGGGCTTGAACCCACGAATCGCAAGATCGTGACCTGAGCCAAAGCCGGACACTTAACCGACTGAGCGCCCCTTATTTCTGATCAAATCGCATCACCACCACATTTCCAGGTGCTCTCCACCCAGGAGGGCGTGTTCCTGCTGGGCTGAGGGACCCTGTCTCCCTGCCCTGCTGAAAGCGAAGAGTGCCCTCTGGAGTGGGCCGGCTCTGTGGGGGGAGGGTTAATTGGAAGGGGCCTCGGCCCCACCCCCACTCCCACCTGTCCCAGGACTCCTAGTGAAGCCCCAGAGCATTGGTGTGTTTTTGTAACCCGATCACCTTCATCCCTGTGTCCCCCCTGGTTTCCTAACGAAGCCAAATTTATGACCCCCAAAGGGAACCCGAGCTGTCCAGTGGTCCTCCACCCCTGCCCGGGGCCCACCCACACCACCACACACCCCCAAAAAGCCACAGGTCATTCACCAGGAGGTCAGGTGGGTTTTGATAAAACTGAAGCAGTCCCTGGTGTGTGGTCGGAAACCCCGCCTCTGAGTTCTGGGGACACAAGACAGGGAGTAATAAACAGGAAGTATTTCCACCGCGCCTAGTGGAAGGCAGGCGGGGCTGCTGGATGGATTCGAGTCTGCAAAATAAAGAGGCTCTGGAAGAGTGCTCAGGGCCACCTCGGTCATGGCCATGATGCTGTCGTGGTGTTGTGGCCCTGCGGGGCCTCCCGTTGTCATTTCCAAGTGGAGGAAGCAGTGAGGTCCGGGAAAAGTCACGGGGGTTGGGACGCTCAGCTCTGTCGGTGGGCGGGGAGGGGGCAGGCACACTGTTCCCCAACCAGATGAGGTAGGTGGGCAGGGCAGGCATCCAGATGCATTGGAAACGAGGGTAACCCCAACTCCCAAAGCCAAGGCTGAGTCTTCCATGGGATGCAAAAGTCTGGTGGTGAGAGGTGAGGAAGAGGAGCATGATGGGAAGAGCTGGTAGGGGACCCTCTCGAAGAAGACTTCCTGGATGGAGAGTGGTACCCCGGCACCCACCTCCAGCCACGCCTCTGGTGCGATCCCATCCAGCATGTTCCAGAGATTTGCTCCCAACTCCTTCAGGAAGCCAGAGTGTAGAATCCGGGTGTCAGAACTGTGTAAGATTTTAAGCATTGCCGGTCAAGTGTCTCCCAAAGCGTGTGTTGTGAGCCCAGTCAGATGTGCAAAGGAGTTCCTTGGTCAGGTGACTTTGGGAAACACTGTGTGGTAGAGTGCCTTGGGGACCCCAATTCTTTGCCCCTCCCGGAATCCACACCCTTTGCCAGGAAGGTTGGCAGTGCCTTCCCATTATAGGCAGGGCCGCCTGCCCAGTGCTTGGCCAGTTGACCAACAATGTGCTAGCAGCCCTGAGGGAAGGGGACTTGATCAAGCTGGGACTTGAGGCTTGCTGTCTTGAGCCTTTGAGAACACGTCCAGCTAGCGTATGCTGGCGGATGAGACACAGAGGCGACGTGCACAGGCACCCGGAGGACGACCAGCTTAGATTGACCTCCAGCCGGGCACCACGAGCCACTCCCCAGGGGATTCGAGACACATGAGCAATAAATGTGTGATGTTGTAGGACCTGGAGGCTTTGTAACATTGTTGAAACAAAAGGCAACTGATACAACATGGCACACTAGAACTCTCCAGAGGAAAATCACAATGCACATTAGTACATTAAAGGCCCTGGCAAGGTCTGTAGGAGAGAAACCTGTTGAATTTTGCTGAGCCCTGACATTCCCCAAACTCGTTCGCTCGCCGAACTCTGGTGTCCAAAGAGACACCGTAAGGAAGCCATGGCCAGACAGATGTACAGCACGAAACACGAATAAAGGCCCCTCATTTTATAAATGGGGAAACCAGATGCAGAAAGGGGGCTGTCCTAGCTTCTGGAGCACAATTTCTTCCGTAGGGGAGCCTGGGTGGCTCAGTCGGTTAAGCGTGTCACTCTCGGTTTGGCCTCAGGTCACGGTCTCACAGTTCGTGAGTATGAATCCCGCATGGGGCTCCACGCTGACAGCGCACAACCTACTTGGGATCCTCTCTCCCTCCCTCTCCCTTTCTCTCAAAATAAGGAAAATAAACTTTTTTAAAAAAGAAGAGAGTTTTGTGGAGGACGTAGTATATGCCAAGAACTATTCTAGGCACCAGGATCACCAAGAAAAAGTCTTTATCCTCCAGCCATTCGTGGTCTAGTGGAGGAGGAAGGCTAAGAAAAAAGTGCCGATAATCCGATGTGAGGAGCACTGGGAACGGAAGGATTGGGTGCTGCGTGAGGGTATACGAGATGGGGAGGTGACATACAAATCATGGAAACCTTCCTGGAGGAGGAGGTGATGTGAACTGAGTCTTGAGGAATGAATAGGAGTTACCTATACAAGATGACCTGGCAGAGGAAGGGAAGGGCAGGGGGGCTGGGGCAAGGGAGGGGGAAGCACGGGAGAGGACCTGGACGCAGTGGGAGTCCAAGCATAACTGAGCAGAGCTGTGTTGGCCAGGGGTCCGTGCAGAGAATAAGGTCTACTCCAGGTAGGGACCCCTGGCTGGCTCAGTCAGTTAAGCATCTGACTCTTGGTTTCGGCTCAGGTCATGATCTCACAGTTCTAGTTCTTGGGTTCGAGCCTTGAGTTGGGCTCTACACTGACAGTGCTGCGACCTGCTTGGGATTCTCTCTCCCTCTTTCTGCCCCTCCCCAGCTTGTGCTCTCTGTCTCAGGATTTTAAAAAACTCCAGGGCGCCTGGGTGGCTCAGTCGGTTAAGCCTCTGGCTTCGGCTCAGGTCAGGTCTCATGTTCGTGGGTTCGAGTCCCACGTCAGGCTCTGTGCTGACAGCTGGCTCAGAGCCTGGAGTCTGCTTCCTGTTCTGTGTCTCCTTCTGTCTCTGCCCCTCCCCCTCTCATGCTCTGTCTCTCTCTCTATGAAAAATAAATAAAAACATTAAAAAATTTTTTTAAAATCCACTCCAAGTACTTTTTTTTTAATATTTATTTTTGAGAGAGTGCAAGTAGGGGAGGGGCAGAGAGAGGGGGACAGAGGATCAGAAGCAGGCTCTTTGCTGTCCGCAGCAAGCCTGATGTGGAGCTCAAACTCATGAACCTCGAGATCATGACCTGAGCTGAAGTCAGACGCTCAGCCACCTAAGGAAAACAAATTCAGCAGGTACTTAGGGCTGGTGTTCCCAGAAATATTCTTAGCCCCTCTGGCTTCTTCCTGTCTCACTCAGGGCACCTGTCCACACTATTGGGTATGCCGGAGGTGCTCATTAAAGACCCCCCTCCCAAAAAAGCCGGCTTGATCCTCACTGCTTGATCTCTGGGGTGGGCAGGTATCAAGATGTATAAAGGCAACCTTCTTTTTTATTTTTTTAGTCTTGCCTCGAATAAATTGCTACTTTCTTGAACACACAGAAGAATATATTATTATGAAGGCGTTCTGTATTATTACTGAGAACAATTATTCAGAACCAAAAGCCTAGAGCTGACGAGGTTCTATTCTCTGAGGAGGGATTCCAGAAACCATTACTCATTAACTTTTTTGCTTGTGAAAATAACCTTTGCCTTCCCCTGCGTGGCTTTCTATCCAAGGAAGGACTCAGCCCCCGTGTTCGCACTGCATCGGTGAGCGCAGGACCGGAAAGACAGTACACGTCATTGTGGCGGTCGCCGGATTGGGGCCGAGTCACAGAGGAGAACTGGGAGCACGGAGCTTGAGCTTGGAAATACGGAGCAAGTGCGTTTCCAGAAAAGTCCTCTGATCACCCCTAAGAGTGAATCCCCATCTGCCCCCGGCTTTCCTGGTGACACGGCACTCTCCTCTCCGTCCTACCAGGCCTCTCGCGCCCTGCCCTGGTACCGGGAAGACAGGGCCTCTGGAATCAGACATCTGTCCAAACCCCACAGGAAGCGCGGGAGGCCTAATTAATTAATGTCTGTGGAACACCTGGACAGCCTCAAATGAGAGGTATGAAGCGACCATGAGCCCAATTAATTAGCGCAATTGACGGAGCCTTCTGGCCCCCGCTCTTCTTCCATTCCAGCCGCCTTGTCCTGCCTCGGGGCCCTCAGGCAAGCAACGACAGGGCTACTGAGAGGGAAGAAGAGGACCCCATCAGGGCCTTTGCTCCCCAAGGCAGAGGGCCCCCAGCTCTGCGAGTCGCTGGAGGATTTCTGGATAGGACCTTTCTCCTCCGGGAAAGGAAGAAACCCGGATACTGTGGCCTTCCAAGGGCTGCGCCTACACGCACCGCACGTACATGCGAATTCCAACACGCCATCGGTTTCTCTGCTCCTATCCTTCCATTTCTCTCCTCCGCTCTCCACCTTCACCCTGGAAGGGGAGGGCCAGAGGGAAAAGGAGACAAAGTACAGACAAGAAGGCAAAGGGAATAGGAAGCCATCTGTAAACGGAGTGTGGAAACCAGGGGCTGGGTCACATCTGAGGCCTGGCACCTCGCATTACGGGAGCGATCCCTGGGTGTCTCGTTTTCCAGCTCCAAGCACAGACTTCAGCCAGTGCAGCTCCCCAGATGCAAGGTCAAGGCTGCCTTAGCGTTTCCTTGTCCACAGGTCGCCAGAGCCAAGCAGGCAGGCCTCGCGGCTAGTACGGCCGAACGCCATTGCATTCACGGAAGCTGCCAAGGTCAGGGTCTGCAGGGCCAAGGGGCTGCACGGCCCGCGTCTGCAAGATTGGGGTCTGGTGACCCAGGTTTGGGTGGCCCAAGTCTGCATGGCCAGGTTCCGTGGGGCCAAGCTCCGAATGGTCAGGGCCTGCGTGGCTCGGGGCTACGTGGCGCCAATGTCACTGCCACCTGTTACCCCTTCTCTTGAGGCCAGAAGCCTCTCTCCACCTCCAGCACCGCCCCCCCCACCCCTGCCCTGCTTCCTTGTCTGCAGGGAGGACAAGGTCACCTGGAGCTGTGCACAGTGGCCTGGGCAATTCTGCCTCTCTAGGCGACAAGAGGGCTGTCTTCCTTACCTGTCCTGACCTCAGAGAGCAGGGGCTCAAGCCACGCTGCTCAGGCCCGGGAAAGGAACTGTCAGCCTTCATTATTAATCCCTGGTGTTAATATTTAATGTCAGAAAGCCGCACCTCCCTTCTCTGCACCGTCACCAGACCTGCACGGGTCACGCCAACCAGAGCCCTCCCGTCTCAGCACCTTTAACAGCGGGGCACCAAGAGCAGCATGGCATGTTAGGGTTACTTGCAACACGAGGTGCCAAATGAATTCTAAAACAAAGACAGTGAAACGTAAGAAAGGCTAAGAGATTAGTGCACTGCGTTTCAAATCAACCTTGCGCTCGGAACATCTCGACAACCAGGCGTTCAGGGGCAAGAAAGATTGGAAACGGGGCCAGGCTTCAATGTAACCTTTAAGAGAGAGAAGGGGGATGGGGTGCCTGGGTGGCTCCGTTGGTTAAGCATCCGACTTCGGCTCAGGTCATGATCTCATGGTTTGTGGGTTCAAGCCCCGCGTCGGGCTCTGTGCTGACAGCTAACTCAGAGCCTCTTCGGATTCTGTGTCTCCCTCTCTCTCTGACCCTCCCCAGCTCACGCTGTCACTCAAAAATGAATAGAAAACATTAAAAAAAAATTTTTAGAAAAAAAAGCATACTCCCTTTAAAAAAAGAGAGAGAGAGAGAAGGGGTTTGATCGGAAGGCTCCCCTGACATCCTAAGATGAATTCAAGGATGGGGCGCCTGGCCGGCTCGCTCCATAGAACATGCAGTTCTTGATCTCAGGGTCCTGAGTTCAAGCCCCACATTGGGCATAGAGCTTACTTTTTTAAAAAGATGAATTTGAGGTATTGAAAGAACAGGAGTATCTGCCACATAAGCAATCAATTAATTTTTACATGTCCAAACCAGCTTGTTTCTCAACGTCAGGCGCACTGTCGGCACTTGGAAAAGGACAGTCCTTCACCGCACAGGGCTGCCCCACATGGTCACTCACCCCATTTGGTCCTCCCGACAGCATGACCATCCCAAACACCATTTCTGGGGCGCCTGGATGCCTCCGTTGGTTGAGCGTCCAACTCCAGCTAGGTTCATCATCTCACTGTTTGCGGGGTCGAGCCCCGTGTCGGACTCTGTGCTGACATACCAGAGCCTGGAGCCTGCTTCGGATATTCTGTCCTCCTGTCTCTCTGCCCCTCCCCGGCTCACATACACACACACACACACACACACACACACAAACTCTCACTCTCTCTCTCAAAAATAAATAAACATTAAACACAAACAAATTTTTTTTTAAAAAAAAACCCACACACACCGTTTCCAAGGTTGGGAACACCTGATCCAGGTGTACTGGGCCACCAACTGGGATTTTTAGTCAGAAATGACAAAGCCACCAGTCCAGACCAACGGAGCCGGGCCATCCTCTCACCGAGGTGTTCGGGAAGGGGACGGGGTCTGGGGCGTGCCTCTGCAACGGGAAGCCACAGGGGTATCTTGCCCACCTCCCCAGGGCAGTGGCCTCTGCTCATCTTGGCTGAAAGTGGACCGCCACCTTCATCAGGGGTGGGGAGGGGCCATGGCTTGCAAACCTTTCATCTCCAGGACTTCAAAGAACAGCCTCACAAAAAAAGCCTAGGGCACAATTTTCCAGGACCCAGGAAACAGGATGATTCAGCCCAGCCTTCCTCAACTTTAACCACACCCTCGGGGCCCAGTCCTCACCCGGTCACCAAAAACAGGCCGAGGCGGTTTTTTTCTTTTTTAATGTTTGTTTATTTTTGAGACAGAGAGAGAAGCAGAGAACGAGTTGGGGAGGGGCAGAGAGAGAGGGAGACACAGAAAATCGAAGCAGGCTCCAGGCTCTGAGCTAGCTGTCAGCACAGAACCCAATGGGGGCTTGAACTCATGAACTGTGAGATCATGACCTGAGCCGAAGTCAGACGCGCAAGTGAGTGAGCCACCCAGGTGCCCCAACTAGCAGATGTTCTTAAAGGTCCCGTTAGCAGGGGCTCCTGAGTCACTCACTCTGTTAAGCGTGCAACTTTGGCTCAGGTCACGATCTTGAGGTTTGCAAGTTTGAGCCCCACGTCAGGCTCTCTGCTGACAGCAGGGAGCCTGGTGCCTGCTTCAGATCCTGGGTCTCCCTCTCTCTCTGCCCCTCACCCTCTCACTTGCACATGCATATTTGCGCGCGGGCTCGCTCTCTCTCTCTCAAAAATAAATATTTTTTAATTTAAAAAATAAAGGTCCTGTTAGCAGATCTGGGTCCCTGACTTGGTTGGGAAGGCCATTTCGAAGGCTATAAATAGATGATTTCATTTCCTTTTTTTTTATTTTTTATGTTTTTTATTTATTTTGAGAGACAGAGAGAGACAGTGCGAGCAGGGGAGGGTCAGAGAGAGAGGGAAACCCAGAATCTGAAGCAGGCTCCAGGCTCTGAGCTAGCTGTCAGCACAGAGCCTGATGCGGGACTCAAACCCACGAACTGTGAGATCATGACCTGAGCTGAAGTCGGACGCTTAACTGACTTAGCCACCCAGGCGCCCCAAGATGATTTCATTTCAAGGGAATCTTCTCCCTACAGTGTTATTTATAGTATATGATTGAGAAATAATTTACCTCCAGGAAAATGCAGAAATCTTAAGCACACAACCTAATGAATTTTTACAAATGTACACACTCATGTACATTCCAAAGTTTTAGGAGCATAAAAAAGAAATTTTAATTAAAATATACACACACAGGGGAGCCTGGGTGCCTCACTAGGTTAATTGTCCAACTCTTGGTTTCGGCTCAGGTCACGATCTCATGCTTTGTGAGTTCGAGCCCCACGTTGGGCTCTGTGCTGCTGGTGTGGAGCCTACTTAGGACTCGCTCTGTCCCTCTCCCATTCTCGTTCTCTCTCTCTCTCTCTCTCTCAAAATAAATAAATAAGTACTTATTTTTAGCTTGTGTATGAGTGTGCACCTTATTTTATTTTAAAGCGACAGGAACTCCTGTACCTCTCTAATAGGAGTAGGAAATGGTACAACCACTTTGGAAAATGTTTTTTTAATAAAGTTGAATAGACACCTACCATATGAGCCAGCCATTCCCCTCACGGTATTTACCCAAGAATAATGAAAGTATGTGCACATGAACATTCGTGGTAGCTTCATTTATAGTAACCCAAACCTCGACACAACCCAAATATCCACCAACAGATGAATGGATAAACAAATTGTGGTATATCCGTGCGGCGGAATACAAGTCATCAATAAAGGAACCAAACACACAACATGGATGAATCTCGAAATAATCATGCTGAGCGAAAGACGCCAGAGAGCACATACTGCATGTTTCCATTTATATGAAATTCTAGAAAATGCAAGCTAGTCTGCAGTGACAGGAAGCAGATCAGTGGTTGCCTGGGGATGGGAAACAGGGAGAGGCAGGCGGGAGGGATTATGGGGGGGGGGGTTTGGGGAAACCTTGGGGGGCAATGGATATATTCATGATCTTGATTATGGTGATGGTTTCACGGGTGGATGCATATGTCAAAACAGATCAAATTGTATAATTTAAATATGTGCAGTTTATCGTATGTCAATTATACCTCAAAAAAGCTGTATTTTTTTAAGATATGTGTTTCACTGTATGAAAATTCTCCTCCTATTTTTTTTCAATCGCTACAATTCTCTACCACTCCCCCCTCCAAACACAAACAAACAAATAGAAGGTCCTGAAATTTCACGTATCCTCTCAGCTTTGGCATGAAGCCTGAGAAATACTACTTGAAGCTCAAGGTCGTGTGACAGAAGCAAGTCAACGCTCAGACCTGCGTCCCCAGACGTGGCCCCAGCTCTTTCTTGTATCTGGGGCTGAAGGGCACATTATAACCAAGGCGATTCTTCCGGGACCCTTTCTCGGGTGACTATTCACAGCTGGGGTGCAGTAGGAGCTCCATACCAGGAACCAAAATACTACACCCTGACAACTTCATCTCTTAATTACAGTAAACATTTACATAATGCCCTCTAACCATCCCGTTTTATTACACAAACCCCCCGGGGACCTGAGCAGCCCAAGATTTGCAAAAGATGATGCAGAAATTGGCTGAGATATTAAGCCCCTTTCCAGGTGCAATTAAAAGTGAGCCGAAGAACCGGCTGGCCTCCCAGATACATATTTTCTTCCTTCTGAATTCACGCCGTAAGGATTCCAGGGACGAGGGCGCGGCCGTCGGAATTCTCGAATCGCATCGGCTGGAGATGGGGCTTTGCTTTTATTCACATCTTCCCCTTCTCCATTTCTGAATTGACGCCCCGGCAGGTTTTGCTGGGAGGTCTAATATTTCCACAGCCGCCCAAGCGCAAGAGTTGATTCCAACATTATGAACATTCTGCTTGCTTCGAGCCTTTGACTCTTTCGAACAGACCCTCTCTGGAGAGACCAACTTTAATCACATTTCCTAGAGCAAAACCCAGCTGGCCTGGAGAGGGACAGCCCCGGCCAGGCTGAGAGTGGGGGAGGGGAGGGCCAGAGCTGCGGTGTGGCCACTGCAGCGGGCTCCCTGCTTTCCAGAGGATACAGGCCAGTGCACAAGGAAGGTCGCCAGAAGAGGAGGAGGGAAGAGTGGGCTTTGGGAAAAGTCAAACTTGGACTTCTTCCCGACTCCCCCCACCTCCTCTCCACTCCCAGCCTCTTCCTGGCTGTGTGATCTTGGAAAAGTGACTCCTCATCCCTGGGCTTCAGCTCCGTCATCTTTATTTCTTTTAATGTTTTTTAAGTTTTATTCATTTATTTTTGACAGAGAAAAAGAGAGAGAACGAGCAAGCAGGATAGGGGCAGAGAGGGAGAGAATCCCAAGCAGGTTCTGCACCATCAGCACAGAGCCTGATGTGGGGCTCGAACCCACGAACCGCAAGATCATGCCCTGAGCAGAAATCAAGAGTTGGGGATGCCTGGGTGGCTGAATTGGTTAAGTGTCCGACTTTGGCTCTGGTCATGATCTCACGGTTGGAGGGTTTGACCCCGTGTTGGGCTCTGTGCTGACAGCTAGCTCAAAGCCTGGAGCCTGCCTTCGGAATTCTATGTCTCCCTCTATCGCTGACCCTCACTGCTCATGCTGTCTCTCTCAAAAATAAATAAAAAACCGTTAAAAAAATTTTTTTAAGAAATCAAGAGTCGGACGCTCAACCAACAGAGCCACCCAGGAGCCCCTTATGTCATTGATAAAGCAAGGATGATGGTCCCTCCTTTGCAGGGATGTCTCGAGGCTTTGCTGAGGTAGTTCTGCCAAGAGCAGCCGGCCGGGGCTGGCAGGTACAGTGCCATACACACCACACTCCATGGCTGCTCAGAGGTACCATTATTATTTTCATACCATCAGTAGCATCGTCACACTCCTCAAACCTTAGGCAGCTGAAAGGATCCCTCCCGCTACCTATCCAGTGATGAAATGATACTTGAGTCCTCTTAAGGCCCTTTCTCCCCTAGTGACTGGAAATATGAGTTTGACATCCAATCAGCTTGTGAAAGCCTCCTCCAGTGTTCCCACCCAGATTGGCAGGAAAGGCACCCGGCCAAGGCTGAGGCTGGACAGGGCAGCCCTGAGCAGTGTGCCTTCAGGGGACTGACATGGCCACCGAGTGTAGAGGGGCCAGATGCGAGGGCCTGGGTGGACAGGCTGCGAACAGGACCGGCCAGAAACCTAGAAGGGAGTTCGAAATCCAGGAAGAGCGAGACCCAAGGCCAACCCTGGGGGGAAGCAAGAGTCATGGTGTGGGCTCTGCCACACGTGCAGACACACGCAAGAGCAAACACCGCTTGACAGCTTTCTGTTATTTATCTCACGGACACTCAGAAAGAATTTTTGGCCATGCCGGGCACCGTTCTAGCACCTTGCAAACATTATTCATGCTTAATTTATTTATTTAATCCTCACCACCGCCCTGTGTGACAGTTACTGTGAAGTGAGAAGACCACAGTGAGAAGTGGTCTTTCCATTTTGGCTCTGTGCTTGCTCATCCACATCAGGGGACAAAGGTTTCCTTATCCGAACTCACTTTTTTTTTTCTCATTGTTGCTTGTGACCCACCCGACTGACTCCACGGCCCACTGATGGGTTCCGGCCCACAGTTGGGAAAATGCCGGCTTAACTCGAGGAGAATTGAGGATGCCAGTATCCAGGAGGGTGGAGATGAAGCTGGCTCCAGGTAAGGGACACTCCTCTGCTCGGTGATGTCCATGAGGACCGAGGTGCCCCCATCTGCCCACTCAGCTGGCCTCAGGTCAGCCTCATGCGCAGGCTGGTTTCTCCGGAGGTCCTAAGGTGCTCCTGGCCATCCCAGATGACACGCTGGGGCAGACTCAAGTCCAGAGGCAAAAGCAGGCAGGCAAGACTCTGAGCACCTTTCCCAGGAGCATATCCATCTTCCCCAGGAGTCCCCAGTCCTCCCTCCCCTCCCCCCCCATTCATGTCTCCTTGGTCAGGACCCAACCGAAGACCGGTTCATGACCCGATCCCTAGCCAGAGAACTAGATGGGCCACTCGGCAGAGTGACAGATATCAGAAGTGAGCCACCATGCCCTCCACAAGCCCACAAGGGCAGCCCTTTGTTATGGATGCCAGCCAAGAACCACAAAATCGATCTCCTGGGGTTTGCAGCAGAGGTGACAGGGTTTAATGTGGCAAAGGACAGGGACCCTAGAGTGGCCACCCAGTGAGAGTGCTGGGCTGTGGGGGCTGGACGCCTGCCGAGCAGGGCTGCACACCAGAGACAGGCAGGAACTAACTTTCCCCAGGGGCACCCAACCCCTACCAGTCAGAGCAGGCTCATTCTCAAAGGCAGCCTGGAGAGCTAAGGACAGCGTACGCATTGAGGGAGCGGGGCAGGGGCCCGGGTCCCAGTGCCACCTGCGGGAAAGACCGGCAGGGGACACCCGGTTGAGGCAAGGGAGCCAGGTATCCAGAGACAGGCAGCTGAGGGTGGGAGCGCCACCCACAGGTACGAGCCTGGAAAGGGGATGGACGTAGGCACCATATTGAGTATGGAGCACAGCCAATTCGCAGGGAGAAACATGGACAATGTAGGCTCTAAGACAAGGATCCCAGGGCCAGAAGTTCATGTGTGTTTTAGTTGTCTATTGCCAGGCAACCAACCACCCCCACATTTGGCGGCTTGAAATAAATAACAATCACTTACTTGCTCACAATATTACAATTTGAGCATCAGCTGGGCTGGAGAACCCATTTCTGAAAGAGCCAGCAAGTCGACGCAGGCTGCTATCTGCCAGCTCAGAAATTCATTCCCTCACAGCTCTTTTTTTTTTTTAACAATTATTTTTGAGAGAGAGCGCGTGGGGGAGGGGCAGAGAGAGGGAGAGAGTGAATCCCAAGCAGGCTCCATGCTGTCAGCACAGAGCCCAATGCGGGGCTCGATCTCGCAGACCATGAGATCATGACCTGAGCCGAAGTCGGATGCTTAACCGACTGAGCCACCCGGATGCCCGCCCTCCCCCACCCCATTAAAAAAAAAATCTATGTATATATTTTGAGGGGGGGGAGGGTCAGAGAGAGAGAGAAACCCAAGGAGGCTCTGCACTGTCATCACAGACCTCGACACAGGGCTCGAATTCACAATCCATGAGATCATGACCTGAGCTCATCTTAACTTGATTACATCTACAACCACCCCATTTCCAAGCAAGGCCACGCTCACAGGTTCCGGGGGTGAGGACTTAAATGTAGCTTTGGAGACATGGGGAGAGAAGACAACATACTACCTCCTGGTAGGAGAATGCCACGGATTTTGCAGCAAGCTTTAACCCACCACAATGTGAGAGAGGGTAACAGGAAGGGCAGCGAGGAGGTGGGCAGACAAGAGAAAGGCGGTTGTTACTGCCAGCCACTGGGTGGGACTCGATCCCACTGGGGACCAAGGATAGATGCCCCAGAGTTTCCCCAAGCAGGCATAAGGCGGCTGCAGGATGCATCTGCTGACCGCCTCCCCCTCGTCACTGCCCTAGCCTGCCCTGTGCCCCTGCATGCAGGAACAGCGTGCTGCCAGGTGACTCCCTCGGGCACAGGGTGTCAGGGTTTGCAGGAACCAGTCTTCCGAGCACGGAGGGAGGGCTGCCGGCAGGTGGGTGGAGCCCCGAAAGCCTCTGCTACAAAGGGCAGGTCAAGGCAAGCGAGCCAGAGATGGCCAAATCCCAACCTCGAGGGTGCAGCTGTGAGTACAAGGCTCAAGGGCAGATGGGCCTACACAGATGAAGCCCAGGGCCTGCCCCTATAACATCTGAATCAGTCCAAGAGGAGGGCACAGCATGGACTCCTCCAGGGTGAGCCACTGGAGGCCGGGCTGGAGAGAGATCTGCCCCTTGGCAGAAGAGGGGTCGGGGCTGTGGCCTCAGGCAGGATCAGGGGCAGGCTCGAGGCTCCAGGCTGAGCCCCTGGAGGAGCAGCTTCAGGGCCTGACATGCAGTGGGGGGAGCCAAAGCAACCACAGCTCTTCTGACCCCGGGCTGGGGAAAACCAGGGAGGGTAGGGGGACGGCAAAGGGGCAGAACGTGCTTCCCTCTCTGCTGTTCACCTCCCCTGCCAGGCGCCCGTGGCCTGCAAAGCTGCCAGCAGAAAGCACAGCCATGAGTTTCTCATGAATGATTTTCAATGATTCCTGTTCTGTCCGTGGGGGGAAATCACGTATTGAAAATCCAGCAAAAGCGTAGCCAACTGAGAACTGCTCCGGATCGCTGCTGAAAGGCAGACGGCGTGGCCACGGGCTTTCAAACCGCAAGGGGTCCTGGGAGAGAAATAGGCTCCCAGGGCCAAGGCCGGCGTGAGCCCGAGGCGATACCCTCTGCAAATCAGGCCACGGTGCGCCCACTCCGCCCCTCGCTCATTCGTTCGTTATGCAACGTGTAATCACGAAGCACTTGCAATATGTCACTCACTGTTCTAGGCGCTGGAAACCTGATGTGAATGAAACAGATTTTTTTTAATCCCTGTAGTCATGGGAGTTTACATTCTCGTAGGGGGAGAAAGGTAGGAAACAAATAAATGGGCAGAACATGCAGCATGTCTCCTGGTGGGAAGTGGGAAGGAGAAAAATAGGGCAGGGACGGGAATATAGAACATAGATAGGAGCTGGGGACAGGGGGAAGGTTTTAGGGTTCAAAAGAGTGACTGGGGATGTACTTGCTGAGATGCTGACACTTCAGCAAAACCCTCGAGGAGTTGCAAGAGGAGCCCTGTAAACAATGGAGAAAGAAAAAGCAGGCCAGGGGGCACCCAGTGCAAAGGTCCTGAGGTGGGAGTGGCCCCCTGTATTCCAGGAACTGCAAAGAGACTAGAATGGCTGAAATGGAGGAGGGGAGATAACCGGCCTGGAGCTCAGACAAGTAGGGGCAGGGCCGGCACCCGATCAGGCGGAGCCTCTTACAGCCCTCAGCTTTCATTCAGATAACACAGGAAGGCTCTGGAGGATTCTATACCAAAAGGGACAGAATCCAGGGGCGCCTGGATGGCTCAGTCAGTTAAGCGTCGGAATCCTGACTTCCGCTCAGGTCACGATGTCACCGTTTGTGAGTTTCAGCCCCACATCGGGCTCTGTGCTGGCAGTGCAGAGCCTGCTTGGGATTCGGTCTCCGTCTCTCTCTCTCTCCGCCCCTCCGCTGCTTCTTCTCGCGCTCTCTCTCTCTCTCTCAAAATAAATTTAAAAGTTTTAAATTGAAAACAACAACAACAGGGGCGCCTGGGTGGCTCAGTCGGTTAAGCCTCCGGCTTCGGCTCAGGTCAGATCTCACATTCGCGGGTTCGAGCCCCGCATCGGGCTCTGTGCTGACGGCTAGCTCAGAGCCTGGAGCCTGCTTCCGGTTCTGTGTCTCCCTCTCTCTCTGCCCCTCTCCCTCTCATGCTCTGTCTCTCTCTGTATCAAAAAGAAATAAAACATTAAAAAATTAAAAAAAAAGAAAGAAAACAACAACAACAACAAAAGGGAGAGAACCTGACTCAGGTTTTGGGGAACCTCGATGGCTGTTGTTTTCAGAGCAAACTGTAGAGGCCAGAAGGGGGGACACTGGTGAAGAGGTCACACACCAGTGGTGAACATATCCAGATACTGAGAACCGCAAACATACCAAAAACTATTATTTTAGTAAGAATTGTTTTCGCCTTCATCACCAGCATTTGGCAAATCATCTGGCCCAGATTTCCCATGAGTCCTAGCTTCACGAAAACCAAATCTATCTAACACTATCATTCAGCAGCTCTGTTCTTCCCCTGGGTAAAGCAAAAAGCGGCCCCAAATCCTGTTGTATCCACCAGTCTGTCACTGATGCTGGATTCCTTCTGGGACGTCTCATGCTTCTGGTCTTTTCCTTGGGAAGCAAACTGGCTGGAGTCTGGGGTGGAGGAGTCAGATGGGCTGGGCTGAATCCGGGCTCTGACACCCACCCGTGGGCAGGGCAGTTTCCAGAAGCACAAATCTGGATTTACCTCCTCCAGCCGTTGGGTCTTTGCCCCTCCTGGGCCCAGATGGTAGCCAGGCCCTGGCGTCTCCAGCCTTTGGGTTTTTCGTGGGTAGGGTCACGGCCGAAGTTGCCAGGCATCCAGGAGCCAACCCCCTCCAAGGCTTTTGTTTTCAACTGCAGCCAAAGCTTCGAAAGGATTATATGGGATCAGCCGTTCCCAGAGCCTGGAGGTACACAGACCCATATTTTTTTTAATAATTATGGTTATGTATTTGGAAAAAAGAGAACCAGCCCAGTCAACCCAATGACTCCATGAATATTATTGCTCAGGGGAAGGCTAAAATATTTGGGGTGTTTTGGTTTGGTTTGGTTTTCAAAAGGTGCCTTAAATTAAAAATATTATGCTATAAATACCATAAGTGGTAGAAAATGCAGCAACTGTCAGGGAGGAAGGACAGAATAATGCTGCTGCTGCAGTAGGGCTGTCTTGGGTGGGGAAGAAATGAAGGGAACGGCTTCCCCCTCCGCCCTCCTCCCGCCCCCCAGCAATTGAAAACATTTTTTTTTAATGTGCCCTTTTAGTATAATGGAAAAACAGGCACACTAGAAACGTTAGAAAATAGAGACCATCAAAAAGGTTAAAATAAAAAGCTCATACTCTCAGGTCCCAGATATCACGGCCATTAACACCTAAGTGCACATCTGTCTTGGTCCTTCTACTGCCGGCTAGCAAATTACCACAAATTTGGCAGCTTAAAATACCATCCGCTTACTACGTGTCACTTCCGCAGCTCAGAAGTCCGGGTGACCTCGGCTCTCGGCTCTGAGTCTCAAAAAGCCAAAGTCAAGGTGTCAGCCAGAGTGGGCTTTGATCTGTAGGGTCTGGGGAAGAGTCCCCTTCCAGCTTTGTCCAGGTTGGTCCTAGAATTCAGGTCCTCGAGGCTATATGACTGAGGCACCTCCCCATATCTCTGACTTCTTCTGCCAGTCTCCTTTGCCACTCACCAGAGAAGGCACTTGGCTTTTTTTTTCTTTTTTTAACATTTATTTATTTTTGAGAGAGAGAGAGAGAGACAGAGTGTGAGCAGGGGAGGGGCAGAGAGAGATGGGGACACAGAATCCCAAGCAGGCTCCATCCAGGCTCCAAGCTGTCAGCACAGAGCCCAATGTGGGGCTCGAACTCACAACCGTGAGATCATGACCCAAGCCAGAGTCGGATGCTTAACCTACTGAGCCACCCAGGCGCCCCGAGGCACTCTGCTTTTAAAAGGCTCTTTGTGGGGGCACCTGGGTGGCTCAGTCAGTTAGGCCCCCGACTTCGGCTCACGTCATGATCTTGCGGTTCATGCGTCTGAGCCCCACATCAGGGTCTGTATGCTGTCAGCCCGTCAGCTCAGAGCTCACTTCGGATCTTCTGTCCGCTGTCTCTCTGCCTCTCCCCCGCTTGTGCTCTCCCCACCAAAAAAAAAATATTTTAAAAAATTGATTTGATGTATTGAAGAGAATAGGACAGTTGTTCTGCAAAATATCCCATTCTCTAGATATGTCAGGTGGCTTCCTTGCGATGCCATCGAGTTTGTCTTTCTATCCCCTGTACTTCCTCTCACTCGGAAGTTACACGCTGGGGTGGCAGCCAGTGTTTACCACCCAGGGTGTTGGCCAATTTCCGTGGTGTAAATGCCTCCACCACGGCTGTTTTCAAGGTACCAATGTGACACCCCCAGATTCAGAGTTAGAGGGAGATGCACGCAATCTGCCCGCTCAAACCAGTTCTGGCACCCGCTGCTCGGTGGATGGGATCAGGCTTCGTGAGAGGCAGAGAGGGTGAAGCAGACTGGCTGGAGAGAGACTGGAAGAGCTTCCCCACTGCCATGGCCAAAGACTGGAGACAAGGCAGCCTGACATGTGCCCCAGGAGTGGAAGCCACAGGCAGCCTGTCACCTCTAACAGGAATGTCGGGGCGGGGGAAGGGGAGCGAACCACACGAGCTGTGGTCTCAGAAGCCATAAGCAAAGACCCCCGTCTAGGAGCACAGCCAAGAAGCAGGCACGGCAGGGCAATCCCCCAGCGCCCCCACTCCTTGGGTGGGCTGCTCTCCACGATGGCCACAGGTCGCCAGCACGACTGAGTCCCAGCTGCCCACAGCACTAACTTGCTTGGCAACCATCCCTTGATTGGTTTTCTTTCCTTCCCCTCCCTGGCTCATCTCTGCGCCCCTCTACTGGGGTTTCCCAGGCACCCCCTCCCAAATAAAGGGCTGGCCCTCAAACCCCCGGGTCAGGTCCTGCTTCTGGGACCCGAGCAGAGCCAGAAGGCAGCCAGGGGACTGGAACTGGCGTAGGGCTGTTTCGAGTTTTTGCGTGTTTTACAAAGGCATGTATTCATGTATTATTGATGCAATTAAAAATCAATTTTAAATAATAAATTTTTAAGAGGAAAAACTACAGCTACAGCCACAGAAGATTCACTGAGGGAGACCACAGCCTAGCTCCCGCTGTCCCCCGACCCTCAGACCTCTCCCCGCACACCCCAAGACACAACAAGGGCAGGCGATAATTTTAAGAGGAGCTGACATTTGTTGAGCAGATACTGCGCAGAGTGCTTTGTGCAGGTTATCTGCTTTACATACTTCGAGCACATGTATTTATCTCCCCTTCCTCCCAAGCTCCCTTTAATATAATCGTGAAGGAACAAAAAAAGGTATAAACCCACAATAAGGAAGGGGGGGCAGGGTGTCAGCAGATGAGGGATTTCAACACATTTCTGGAAGACAGAGAGCAGAAGGAAGGGTGGTGACAGGTGACACAGAGCAGAGAGAGCCGCAGCTGGAATCCTCCCGGGCGGAGAAGCGCCAGGAGGAGGCTCCAGGAGACCATGGGGGTCCCTGGGGGCACGAGTGGGAACCGGGGCTGGAAACAGGACTGATCCATCCTCTGGAAGACCCCGGGGCCCCACACACTCAGTTAAATGGAGCTCCCCCCCCCCCCCCCCCACCAATCCCCACCCGTGGCTACACAGGAAGAGATGCCCTGCGGGGCTGCTCATCTAAAGAAAGGTTGCAACGTCAAAGACAGAGAAGAACAACAGGAAAGTTGATGTTGGAGGAAACAGATAATGTGGTAAACTGGGGAGAATTTAAAGAAAGATGAGAAAAGAGGAGGAAGGGGAGGGGGAGGAAGAGGCGACGGAGAAGACAAAGCTTTATGTTCAGATGTGAGAAGCTATCGCACCCATAAAGCAAGAAGGTGGCACTAACAATTAGATGAAGTAGGAGCCCTCGGAAATTTCAACTATGAGGACAGAGTGAAAGAAGTTGATTGACGGCCGGAAAGAAAAAAAATCAAGAGATTCTTCCAGAACATAGGGCATAATGAAAGAGACAGAAACCATGAGAGAAAAGATAAGAGACATACAGAATCATCCGGGAGATGCGACATGCGAGGAATAACAGGATTTTCAGAAAGAAAGCCTAGCAAAGACGGAAGGGAAAAAATCTACAAATCGTCCCAACCCTCGTGGCTTAGGACAGCCCTGGAAGAGGCGGGCTCAGGTCATGATCTCGCAGTTCGTGAGTTCGAGCCCCGAGTCAGGCTCTGTGCTGAGTGCTCAGAGCCTGTGAGCCAAGAGGCTTTTGTTGGTGTGTACCATGTCAGTTGTTCCTTCTGACCTCCCTTCGTGTTTAACGGTCTCAAGAGAAGCCAAGCTGGGGAGAGCGTATCCCTGGGACCCAAATGTAAAACGAAGATTGTCCTCCCAGAGCTAGATCCTAGAAGGCATCTGGTTTAGTTTGAAAAAGGAGGCGTGGTTTCCATTACGGCTTATCTTGTGGATGGGGAAGTCAACTTGTCCGACACGTCTTAAGTCCAGAGGAGGCAATACTGAGGTTGGTGGATGGGTCTGATGGGAGCAGATCGGGGCAGAAGTTATAAAAGACATCTCAACAGATGTTTTTGATAGCGGGATGGGATGCCTGGCAAAGGAGCAAGCCCTCTATTGCTGGAGGTATTTAAGCAGAACCCAGAGAAACATCTGTCAGGAAAATTATAAAAGGAATCGGAACCCTAAACAGGTAAATGCTGAGAGATAGAAAGTAGAATAAAGATTATCAGGGGAGGGGCACCTGAGTGGCTCAGTCGGTTGAGCATCCAACTCTTGATCTCGGTTCAAGCCCTGATTCTAGGCTGGTGGGATCAAGCCCCACGTCAGGGTCCATGATGAGCCTGGAGCCTGCTTGGGATTCTTTCTTGGGAAAGAAAAGGACTCTCTCTGCCCCTCCCCTGCTCATATGCTCTCCCTACCTAAATTAAAAAATAATTTTGGGGCATCTGGGTGGCTCAGTTGGTTGAGCATACAACTTCAGCTCAGGTCACAATTTCATAGTCCATGGGTTCGAGCCCTGCGTCTATGCTGACAGCTCAGAGCCTGGAGCCTGCTTCAGATTCTGTGTCTCCCTCTTTCTCTGCTCTCCCCCACTCGCTCGCGCGCTCTCTCTCTCTCTCTCTCTCTCTCTCAAAAATAAACATTTTTTTAAAAACCTGGTAAATATTATGTTACATATATTTTATCACAATTTATAAATGTCCACCAATAGATGCACAGACCAGCAAAATGTGGTGAATCCACACGATGGGATACTACTCAGCTATGAAAGAAATGAAAGACCAACACCTGCTACAACAGGAATACCCCTTGGAAACATTACACTAAGCAGAGGAAGCCAGTCACGAAAGACGCATATCACATGATTTTGCTTATACGAAATCTGCAGAACAGGCAAACCTACAGAAACATAAAGTAGATGAGGGTTTGCCCAAGGCAGCGGAGGGGCTAGAGGGAAATGGGGACTGACTGCTCATGGGGACACGGTTTCTTTCGGGGCTGATAAGGAGTGCTGATGGTTACTGCGGGAGGGCACTGAAACTCACTGAAATGTACACGTTAAATGGGTGGATGGGAGGGTGTGTGAATGATATCTCAATAAAGCGGTTGAAAAAAACCAAAAAGGAACAAGACGCTTCCCACCAAGATGGGAAGTGGGGCCAGATGACCTTCTTCCATTCCAAGGCTGGGTGGTTTTCTATTCCAAGGCGATCTTCGGATGCCTGCCCCCCTCAAGGTTTGGCCCCTGGAGGGCTTTCTCAGCAGCGCACAGAGGGACACACTCCCTCAACGCTGCGCTTGCCAGTGGCTGAGTCAGAAACTTCCAGGTAGCGCCCCCTGCATCACGCTGTCAGCCTGGCCCCCTGGGCTGGTTTGTTTTTCCAGGGCATAAACGTATTTTATGGAGAAATAAAATGCACAATAATAAAAAGGGGGAGGGGAGTGTTTCCACAGGCTCACATTTTATCCAAAGGGGCCGTGATTTGGCATCCCTGGCTCGAATATGAAATTATTACGCAGGAATTGACTCTCGGTGTCTCCAATGCTCGCTGGGGTGATTGCTTCTATAACTTATGGAGACAGCCAAGCGTTTGTATTCAAGTGATCACATAAATTAATATCCATATGTGGAAATGCTGTGTTGGGAGCAGACCCGGTTTAAGAATGCTCGCCTTGTAATGATCCTTGTACCTGAAGGAAAATGTTCATCCCGGGGCTCCCAGCCCAGCTCTGGTTCGTCAGGGTTTGAAGAGAAAGACGGCAGCCAAAACGTTCCCCCTTAAAAGTGATGGAGAACTGTGTGCGGTGTTCAGGCGTGATGTCATCCGAGGGAAGGAAGGGAATGGCTTTTTTGGAAAAAAAAATTTTTTTAAATAAATAAATCCAAAAGCATGTGCCTTAAAATGTAACGTTTTGCTCCTCAGGGATGGGTTTAGCCCAAAGTTCTAATTATACGTGTGGCAGTGAAGGCCTCCCAGGCTTCGTGCTTGCCAAAAGCTTTGATTTTGCGATGTGACAGGAGACAAAATTATTCCTTTCTCCTTAAGAGATTGCCAACACCGTGCCAAAGGATAGACGGGGGCGGCAGCTCCCGCAGGAATTAATGACGGCTTTGTGAGGGCAGTGCAGGGGATCGGGAAGTAGAGACCCACAATCCAGTCCTCAGATCGCAGATCACGTAGGTGACGCCAGAAGCCATGACTGGGCAAGGCTGCCTGCGTTGGGGCTGAGCGAGTCACGGGGACACAGTGCCCCACATAAGTCGTGTGCTCAAAAGAGATATGCTGAATGAAAATGCAGATGGGGGGGTGAGGGTGGGGGGCCGCCTGGGTGGCTCAGTTGGTTGAGCGTCCAACTTCAGCTCAGGTCATGATCTCACAGTTCATGAGTTTGAGCCCTGTGTCAGGCTCTGTGCTGACAGCTCAGAGCCTAGAGCCTGCTTCAGATTCTGTGTCTCCCTCTCTCTCTGCCCCTCGCCCACTGGTGCTCTGTCTCTCTCAAAAATAAACAAACATTAAAAAAAAAAAAAGAAAACACAGAAGGATAGGCACCTAGGTGGCTCAGTGGGGTAGGCGTCCGACTCCTGATCTCAGCTCCGGTCTTGATATCAGGGTTGTGAGTTCAAGCCCCGTGTTGGGCTCTGTGCCAGCCGTGAAGCACGCCTTTATATTTTACTTAAAAAATAAAAAGTATTTGTACAGGAGGAGACGAACAGAGGCACAGAAAACCACCTCCGCCTCTACTCCCTCACGCGTTCATTCACTATGTTCACAAAACCCCAAACCTATGATGAACCCTCTCATGTGGCGCATATTTAATTCCATTTCATTCATTCTGGAGCTGTTCCACATGGGGATTTATATCCTTTTCAGGTGACGCATGACAATCATGTGCTCAATAGAAAGTGCTAGATAGGGCCGGCCTCCTGCAGATGAGGTCACTTCCCTCCCCCCCATCGCCCCTACCCCTGGCCTTCACACGAGGGACCCTCCCCTGCCCAACTGCCCAACTGGCGGCCCCCAGCCTCACACAGGACTTGCTGAACTTAAACACCAAAGTGTTCGAAGACTTCTTTTCTATATTAAGAGCTAAACAAGCCTAAGACAATACAACTCCCTCATTTCTACGCACGCACGCACGCACGCACACACGCACACACACACACCTCGGTTCTCCCATATCCACCACACTCCAGTCACGATTTCTCATTGCCTTTATAAAGAGAATGGCAGACTTCTAAGAAACCTCGAGAAAGGTACTTCGAAGGCTTTGAAGGCACGGAGCAGCAGCAATGTGCTGGAAAAGACTTAAGCACTGGCTCTTGGGGGTAGGGAAGGCCTAGCTGTAGGGGTCGCGGATTCCTGGGGTGCACATACTCCCACCATGGCCCGACTTCAAGCTCTGGATTTGACGTCGCCTGCCGCAGACCTGGGAGGAGATGCATGTGCTCATCGGCCGACGAGCGCACCCTCCATGGCCCTGAGCTGACTGGTCTGGAACATGCTGGCTCCCCTCAGATGCTGCTCCCAGGAGAAGCAGTGAGTGGAAACATTCCAGCAAAGCCTCGGCTATTCCCTATCATCTAGACAACATTCCTTGCCCCACCCCCCACCTCAATCTCTCCTGGCTTTTTTTGAAGTTTATTTATTTTTGAGAGAGAAAGTGTGTGCAAGCGGGCGGGGGGGGGGGGGACAGAGAAGGGGGGGCATAGAATCTAAAGTAGGCTCTGTGCGGACAGGAGCAAGCCTGATGCGGGGCTCAAACTCACGAACCATGAGATCATGACCTTATCCGACGGAGCCACCCCAGCACCCCTCTCCTGGTTTCTGAAGGACTCAAACACCAGACACCCAAGAAGAAAGGCTCACCATTCCAGAAGCCTGTCATCTTTTCAAAGGTTACGCTTTCCCCTGGCCCAGTAGTTCATACCAAGAAAATGGCCATCGAGAATGTTCCCCACTAAGGATGAGCAGTGGAGAGACGGAGAAACCATGAAGCGGGGAGATTGGCTGCCAGTGTCCACAGCGGATTCCGTGTCCTTACCTGGACTGGAGCTGTCCTCCACGTCAGCCCGAGGCTGGATCTCCTTCAGGGCAGCACGAGCCCCCATCTACTTTGGCCTCCTAGATCTTCTTCCTCGTTTCCCGAAAGGCCATTGCCACAGCTCTGGCTTCGGGCCTTTGTAGCTGGGCCCCTAGCATTGGCTCACGCAATGTGGCCCCTGTGTCCTTGCTTGGCAAATGTTCCCTCCTCCGTCCCCTGCCCCAGCCCCTGCGTGCACCCCCACCGCGGGCAGAGTACACTCCCAGGCCCCACTGATGTGGGTCTCAGCCACGTGACTCACTTTGGTCCATGGGATTTAACTCAACAGGATACAGTGCCCCCAGGTAGCTGGTGCAGCTTCGACGTGGAATGAGAGATGCTCAGAGGTGACCTCCATCCAACCCCCTAGGCTGGAACACAGAAGCCACAACCATCCCCGGGTGAGAAATACGGGTTTGTGGTAAGCCACGGGGATTTGGGGGTCATTTGTTATGCAGCATCCAACTCTTGACCTCGGCTCGGGTCATGATCTCACGGTTTGGGGTTCAAGCCCCGTGTTGGGCTCTGTGCTGACAGCGAGGGGCCTGCTTGGGATTCTCTCTCTGCTCCTCCCCAGCTTGTGCTCTCTCTTAGTGTCTCAAAATGAACAAATCAACCTTAAGAAAAACAGAGAGAGGCTGGGTCAACGTGTTGATACAGAAGAGTTGGCTTTGCACCAATAGGTTGTCAGAGACCTTCTTGCAAACCAACTTCCAAGTGCACGAGCACTTAAAGGGGCCGCACATACCCTTGCCCACTTATGACCACATGCATATGGCTTCCTGAGATAAAATGGAGTCCAGTGTATTCTTTTTCTCTGACAACGAATCATTTGCTAAGGCCCTGCCTACCGTACACCAGACACTGTGCATCAGGCACCTAGAACCCACCATCACAAAGGCTGTCACGGTCCTCGGGAATGGCAGCCCTTAAAAGGGAGTACGTGTGAATGACACAGATGCAGAGTGCAGGGCCTTCAAGAGGGAAGGAACCCTCACGTTCAAGGTTCAAAAGAAGCTGCCAGAACCAAGAAAGGCTTCACAGAAAAGGAAGAAACGGAAGTAAGTCCTAAAGGAAGAGCTGGGCTCAGAGGCAGGGTGAAGCCCGGTGTTCCGGGCACGCAACATTGAGTTCAAGTGTGACCCCGGAAGGTGTGAGATCAGACACATCAGACCCCTTAGCGTGAATGGTACACTGAGTCAGGTCACGGTCAAGAGACTCAGTATCCTCACTCTACCCAATATGAAAGATTACTTACAGATACAATCATCAAGAAGGCGCCTGGTTGGCTCCGTCGGTTAGGCGTCCGACATCAGCTTGGGTCATGATCTCACGGTTCGTGAGTTCAAGCCCTGCATCAGGCTCTGTGCTGACAGCTAGCTCAGAGCCTGGAGCCTGCTTCTGTGTCTCCTTCTCCCTCTGCCCCTCCCCGACTCACGCTCTGTCTGTCTCTCTCTCTCAAACATTGGGGGGGAAAAAAAACATGGCATTCTATCCTTGTCATTTTTCTATGAAGTCCACCTGACCCTCTCACCTCTGTTATAAATATTCTCCTGTTTTCTTCCGGTTCTGTACTTGCTCTTGTTAGTATATTTTTGCTTTCTTTGTATAGTTAACACAAACGCACCCAGCATTTGGCATGTGATCAGGGGTGGGGGATGCAGACAGGGCTTGGCGTGAGATACAAATCCAAGTTAGTCCCGCCACACCGGTAAGTTGGACTCATGGCGTTCATTAAATAGTTATTCCTGTATCTGCTATTTGATTATTTTGGTTTGTCACGGATTAAGTTATCATCAGGTTTTACGCCTCTTCTAGAATCGTTCCTATTCAGTGGATCAGTTCTCTGTTTTAGAGCCAATTACATAGGATCTTGGTTATCACAGCAGTATATTCACCCCTTGACATTTGTAGGGAATAAGAAGAAAAGACTCAGGATTCTATTTTGTGGGTAAGAAGAACCATTAGCAATTTGTGAGCATAACAAAGCAGACTTCCTATATTTGGAGTTAATCAGAGGGAGGTGTGTGGAATGTAGAAGGGAGAGTGGACCCGGAGGCCGGGAGACTGGGCTGGCAGTCTTAGATGATAAGGCCTAAATGCAGGTAGAGAGCATGGAAAAAGATGCAAACCTACATTTATAAAATCAAAATATAGTAGCTATACAGAATCTTCTAGAGCACGTACTCACAAATACTCATTCTACAAGCAAGAAAACTGAGAGCCAGAGAAGTGGAGTCACTTGCCCAGGACCACACAGTGAGTTAGGGCAGAGCTAGGAACGGAGCCCAGGTGTATCAAGCAAGAATGCTGTTAAGTAACAGAAATCCTGAGGCACCTGGCTGGCTCAGTTGTAGAACATGCAAGTCTTGATCGCAGGGTTATGAGTTCAAGCCCCATATTGGGCATGGAGCCTACCTTAAAAAAAAAATAAAAGAAGAAGAAGAAAAGAAAAGAAATGCTACTAACAGTGGCCTGAGTAAAGGGAAAACACAAAAGGGGTTTTTATTTCTCTTGTGGGAGAAATCCAGGGAAGCATACAGAATCCAGGGCTCATGCATCTACTTAGGTTATCACAGATCCCTCTATCCTCCCACTCTGCTGTCCTCTGCTTGGAGGGTGGAGGGGGTGAGGGGGGTCATGCTCATGGTGCCAGGATGGCTGCTGCACCTCCAGGCACAGTATCTGTATTCCAGGCAGTGGTGGCGGGGTGCAGGGGGGGAGGCCAGGATAAAAGGTGTTCTCTTTTCAGGAGAATGTTTATCTGTTTGGGAAGGGAAACCCTTCCAGAGATTTCTGCTTACCTCTCCTTGGCCAGAACTGAGTCACATGGTTCCCACCCACTCTAAAGTCGCCTAGCAATTTGAGAATTTCACTATCTCGCCTCTGTGGTAGAGTACGAGAAAGCAGAAGGGAGTTTGGAACGGGTGTGTGTGAGCCTAACTAGAGTATCTGCCTGATACCAGGTCTCTTATCTCCTGGTCCAGGGCTCTCAGTAGTTTACACGGTGACAGGGCTGGCCACTCTGGGGTGGGGGGGGTGAGGGGCCACTCTACTTTATCTAGGCCAGAGCCAGGGAAGATGGGCACCTCTTTCGCAGACATTGATAAGGCTTCCTGAAAGACTTGAGGCCTTAGAAGCTGCTCAAAAGAAGGGAGACTAAGTACCAATGCCTGGTGGGCAAGGGGAAGGAAGGGATATAATTTATGCCACAACAAAACTAATAATTACCAGGCACTTGGTCTCCAGACCCAAGCCTGGGAAGTGTCTTGAAAGTTGAATATAGAAGATCAGATTAAAGGAATGGATGGGAGTCAAGAAAATGTCCTTGGAACGAGGGCAAGAAAACAAAACGGAAAACCAAACGAAAGGAAGTTGATCTTGGGAGGTCAGCTTGGGAGGGGTTTGAGAGCAAAGCGTGAAATCTTGGACAGTCTCTGCCAGAAATGAAAGCAAACATTCTCCCCTCGCACCAACCAGGATGAAGATGCCCAGCGTACTAGGTTGACTTTCAGGATGGGTCCTTGGGAAAATGCAAAGAGGCCAAAGAAAGGGAACTAAAATGATGACAAACTCGTTGGGCCAAACACTGTGACAGGAGTGTTCCCTTCGGGCTCTATACCACCTAGATTTCACTTGTGGAAACCTGCCTGGGGGTAGTGACCTCTGTTTCCCCAGGGTGGCAGGTAAACCAAGCGACAGAAAACCCAGGTGAAAGTGATTTCAGCAGAGGAAAGGAATTTATTGGCACACATAACTGAAATAGCATGGGGCGGACCTGGCTTCAGGTTCAGTGGGATCCAGGGGCTCAAGCAACGAAGCCTCTGGCAAAGTGGGATTCTCTTTTCCACTGGAACCAGAAAATTCTGAAACTATCAATCAGGGACACTCTCAGGTCAAAGACCAACCACTGAACCAATCAGTGTGGCCAGAGTTGGGTGAGGGACCAGGTTCCAACACTCCATGCATCCCATTCCTGCAGCCAGGAGATGGAGTCCGACCCCTCCACCAAAGCACCAGGACTGAGAGCCAGACAGGAATGGTTTCCCCAAACACAGTGTGGGTTCTGGATCTAGAAGAGGGACCAAACGTTGGGCAGGCAAAACCAAAGCTATCTACCACTGTGGCCCTGGGGAGCCACAGAAGAAGCCATAAACACCAAAACCTTCCAATCGAACACAAAAACTGCCTTTTCCTTGTATCCAGGCTTGAGGATTAGAACCCCAGCCACTTCCAGCCTTGTGAAAGAAATTGTCAGAAAGACTGAACTGAAAAAGCCCTTTGAAATCATCTCTCCCCCTACCCGGGCGCGGAGAAGGAAAGAGGCCTGCCTAAGTGTGTAGGGCTAGATCAGCCGCAGAACAGACTAGAAAAGACTGACAAAAATTCAACCTAGCATTCTTTCATTTCTGCCTGCAGCTTCTCTGGGAATGGTGTGTAAACGACTAAGCAAAACCCTGGAGAATGTCACCAGAAATGGGGACAGGTCTGGCCAGCCTACTGCAATAGCACAGTGCATAATTTCTTTAGGGGGGAAAGAATCCTCTTGGGCATGAGGAAGGCTGGATTGCATAAAGGGCCTGGATGTCTGAGGCCCCCGGGCCCAGATCAGGGGCAGTGCGGCTAAAGAGGGTGGTGCTGGCAGGGGCGCTTTTGCAGGACAGGCTGGCTTGGGCTTTAGAGAGCAGGTCCAGGGCTGAAGGACCCCTTGAAGACATCCCATAGGGAAAACACAGCCCCTGCACCTGACTCCCCTTTGATCTTTCTCTTCCCTGCCAACATCCAGGCCCAAAAGTACCATCTCTCAGAAACAGGGAGAGGCACTTAGGAAAGTTTACCTGGACACCACCAGCCATGTCAGGGAGGAAAGATTTTCAGAGGGGATATGTCTCAGTGCCTTTTTCTCCCTTCGTCGTTTCTTACAGGACCTAAGTGGGAACACCAAGTGGCTTCAGACCTTAAGGAATCTGAATGGATTATCATGATTACTTAAACAAGGGTTTTCTGGAACTCCGAGCCAAGCAGGAGAGAGAACGAAAGTTGTGAAGTTATACACTCCCAGCGATGGGTCAGATAAGTGTGGGGCCTGAGCAAACAGACAAACCATGAACATTTCTTCCATTAACTCTTTCAAGGTCTAGAAAACACACGCCAGAGGCCTTTCTATGGCCCCACGGGGCCCTGGTACTCTAGAATTAACCAAGGCAAGCCTTTGTTCCTTAAATAAAAGTTCATGAACCAATTCCTTTTCCATCTGCTTTAACTCATCCCAGGTCCCCCAAAATAGGCCATCTCTCACTCCCAGGTGAAAAACAGCCTTAGGGAGAAAAGCCTCCCCTTCCTGGGGGGTAGGGGGGAGTTGGCAGGGCATTCTCAGCGGGGTCCCACGAGAACCCCACTTTGTCTTGCCCCCTTCTCAGCTGCTGCAGGGCTAGGCAAAGACTGTCCCAGAGGCCTCACATATGGTGCTCACGAGGGGCACCCCACCTGCCGGCGACCTCAGCAGCAGAACCAGACTGGCCTTGGCCTGGTGGCCCTCCAGGCAGGCATCACCCGCCTCGCCCGAGCGCCAGCGCGTGGAGCACCTGAGAGGTAGCTTCAGGCCACATCCATCACCAGGAGCTTTTGCTAGAAAAAAGAAAAATGCAGGAGACGAATGTCCCTAGTTCTTCGGATATAAGTGGAGACCGGCAGGCCTGGGGTGAAGGTGGCTGCTGGCCTGTGCCAGGGCACGCTGTCACAGAGCAGGACGCCCCAGTGTCAGAGCATAAAAGCAGGGAATGGTTGCTTTCAACTTCCCCTTGAATTTGCAAAAAGAAAAAGGTGGGGGGAACCCAAAGAGCGAGCGGTGCCTGTGGACACCCGAGGGTTCAGAGTCCTGAGTCCAGGCCTGTCCGTGTCTGGGGAAACCCTGAATGCTTCAGGCCATGAGTTTTATGTCAATGAAGGGAAGACCCAACACTCTCAGCTCGGGCAAAGGAAGAGAAATGGATTTAAAAAAGAAAAAATGGTGCGTTTGAATTCTGGAGACGACCCGGACACAAGCAGGAGTGCACCAGGACAGGAAGGAGCTGGAAGTTATCCAGAAATTGGCAAACCCTGTGGGCGCTGCCAATTCCAGAGCCAGGAAAGGGGCGGCAGAGGGGGGAGCAGCGGGAAGGGGGGACGGGTGGTTTCATCAACCCCTCTTCGGGCTTCCTGGGAATGAGCCCACCCAAAGCCAGCCCTCTGTCTGGGCCTCCCCAAACCACGCGACGCCGAAGCCTCCCTTCCACCTGGCCAGAACCGCGAGGGACCTTGAGTCCCACAGCCCAGGAAACCCAGAACCCACCCACCGCCCCCCACGCCATCTCCAGTCCTCTGGGTGAGGGGGGTCAATGTCGTTCAAGTAATTTCTCTGCGAACACAAGATGGCAGCCTTAAATAAATGCAACCCTGCGCAGCTTTTAATCTTACACATCATTAAATTCCTAATTTACACATTATGTTTTCGTGGGCCAACCCATAACTCATTAGTGTTGAACTCACGAGGTATAAAGACCAACGCACGACGGGCGCCGGGGCGCAGTCACCTGCCTGGGTTAACAGTTCCTGCGGCGGGGGCAGGGAGGAAGGCGCGAGAAGGCCGCCAGGGCGCCCACCGGGCCGAAGCCAGGGCGCGGGCGAGCTCTGGGTGCCAGGCCCCGCATTGCAGGCCGCGCTCAAAACTCTGCGGCCGAGAAAGTGCCGGGGCCCGCTCCCTCCCTTCTCTCCCGGGTCGCGAGGGCGCGCGCGCGCTCACACGCACACGCACACTCACACTCGCACACCCGGGTGGCCGCGCGGGTCTCCGAGCGGCGCAGGCCTCCTTGGCAGACATCTTCCTGTGGGAGGATTTCAAACGAGCCGTGAAAGCCAGAAACTACACGGGTTACAAACTCCGGAATCCCTGGCCGGCCCGGGCCCCCTTCCCACCTCCGACGCGGCCCCTCCGCTCGGCGAGGGGCCAAGAACCCACCCAAGGGCAAAGCGCGCCCGCCGACGGCGCGGGGAGAGCCGGGGAGCGCAGGGACTGCCCGAAGTCCCGTCTCCCTTACGGCAGCCCCTGCAGCCCCGCTCGGCCTCGTCCGGCTGGGTGGCCCAGGGCGACCCGAAGCGGGGGTAGGGTGGAGGGCTGGCCGCCGCTCTCCAGGGAACGACGTCACCAGGGCGCAGCTGACGGCCCCAGGCCGCGGCCAGCGCGCCCAAGGCGGAGGGAGATTGGTGCTGGGAAGGGCCTGGGGGTCGCCAAAGGGGCAGCCTTCGCGCTGGGGCGAGGCCCCAGGCGGGAGCGCCGAGGCCGTCTGTCCGGGCGGCGAAGGCTGGGAACGGCCTCGCCCGGCGCAGAGCCGGCCAGGCCCCCGAGGTGCTCCGCGCCTTCCCAGCCAAAAGCCAGCTCCGCGCCGCGGCGGAGCGGGAGGGAGGAGGCCGGGCGCGCGCCCCGCCCTCGCCGCCCGCGGTCACAGGGGCAATTACACTCCTCGCTGCAGACGGTTACCAGCTCGCCCGCGCATCCCCTCCCCTCCTCCACCGAACTGCTGGCTCCATCTTAGCGAGGAGGCCGACCGCCTCTGGAGGACCTGTCGGGGCTTCTCGCGCGCGGCGCCCCCCCCCGTCGCCTGGGCGACCCCGCAACACGTCCCACGAGCGCCACAGCCTCGAAAGCGGCTGTGGCGGTCCCGAAGGGACGACAGGAGCCTTCTCCACGCGCTGCAAGACCCCTGCAGCCCCGCTTTGCCCCGCAATCCTGCCCCCAGCCAGTGGAGCCACCCTGGCGCCCCAAATCCCAAGCACGCCTCCGTTTCCCAGGTCCCTCCTGCGTCCAGCCAACGTGCTTTCCAATTGTCAAGTGGACACCTAGACCATTTGCCTAAAACCTCGGTGGCCGTAGCGCTACCAGGCATCCTCTGCCGCATGCAAACCGCCCCTCCCCTTACCGCTGTGGTTTTATACTATTCCGGAAGGTGTCTTTGAAGCCATGAAGGAAAACTCAGGTTTTGGATTAAGGGCTTCATTTCCAGCCATCTGGGGTTTGGGGCAAATTTCTTAACCTCAGTTTTCCTTATCTGCAAAATGGGAGACCTGACGCCCATACCCATGCGTGGCTGTGGGGTTTAAAGAAGATGGATGTATATGGAAATGGCGTGGCACAAAATCCTGGTGGTTAGCATGCTTATTCCCATATGTCCAGAACTGTGGCGGTACTAAAAGTGAGGTGGCCTTCTTCCGACCAAGAGCGAAAGCTCACACGTCCAGGTGAGCCCAAGCCACCGGCTAGGCCTGAAGGGAGGACAGAGGACTCGAGGGGCAGCCAAGGTAGCGAATCACTCAGCCTTCCGCCTTTGCAAATGAATGGGGCTCTGTCTGCGGCTTCCGCCATTCCTGCGCCAGGTCTGCAACGCCTAAGGCTTCAACCTGGCGCAGCGGTAAATTTAGCCTGAAGGCAGCGCCTCCTAAGGGGCGGGAATGTCTCCTAAGAGGAAGGAAAGGGAACTGAGTAAGAAAATGAAGTTGCCTCCAGGAAGAGGAATCAGGGAGAGGAAACATTCAGGGCCGCTGGCAGTCCACTGGCAAAAAGAAATCGGACGCAAAAGGGAAAAAAAAAAATAAAAGGCTCCCCAGAAATTGGGCCACCGTGGGAGCCGCGAGACAGACTTCCCATCTGGGAAGGGCTGCCTACGGGTAATTGGGTTTGCTCGAGTTGCCTCTATAATTAATAAGTGATTTGACTTGGAGATTGGAAATAGTCGTTGAAAGGAAGCCGCCGGCGTAGGGGTGCGAGGCCCGCGAGCCTCCCTCCAAAATCCAATGACCACGGAGGAAGACGGTTTAAGGAACACGAGGAATGTGATAATATTGGCATCTAACCTTCTAGTGTTTGAGTAATTCGTTGCTTAGCTACTTTGGATAGGCCATTATTTTGCAAACTGGAAACATTTGCAAGTGGTGATATTTTGCTCCTGCCTGACGCAGGGGCTGCAAACCTACCTCGGCTCTGCTGAACTCTTCGAAATATATATGCATAAATTGTTCCTAATGAGACCATCTGTTTTTTATGGCCCCTCTGGAAGCAGGAGGAACCCGAAGACTGCTCTGTCTTGCAGAAATCTGTGGCCAGGCAGGCCCGGGAAATAAATAGGGAAGATTAGAAGGGTGTACGTGATTTAACAATATGCAGACGGGGGCGGGGGGGGGGTTCGGTGGTCGAAATGTATGCTTGGGCTCCCAGGGGTGCGGGACACTTAGGGTGACTCGGAGCTGAGGGGAGCGCGAGGGTTCCAGCCAGCAGGCCTCCTAGAAGGCCCAGGGACTGTGCGGGTTTTCACAACACACACGAACCTCGTTTTTGCATGCCTGGAACGGCACCAGAGCCTCCACCCGAAACCGCAAAGCTGCCACCGTCCTGGGGGGCCCAGGACACATACCCGGCGGTGGGGGGGGAGGGGCCAGCGTCGCCCACAAGCCTGGGCCTTGCCCTCCTCCCCCGCGGAGGTGAAGGGAGCCGAGCCCCGGGCACGGAGCCTGGGGCACGGAGCCTGAGAGCGCGCCTCACCCCACCCCGCCCCCGGGCCCGAGCCGGCGCTCACCGGAGGCCTGTCCCAGAGGCTGAGCTTTCTGCCCAGCGCGCGTCTGGCAGGCCCAGCGGCGCGACCTGAGCCTGCACCGAGGGTGGCAGGGCAAACACTTTTCACATTACCCGGTGGCTGTTAATTGGGCAGTGCAAAATACGCCGAGCCTACCCCTTTGTGGCGGGGGGGGGGGGGTCAAGAGTGGGCAGTGGGGGCTGCTTAATAATAGAGGGGCTGCCCTGGGGAGCCTCAGATATCGGTAACCCCCATGATTAATTCATAACTCTCCACTGCGCCTGGCACCGTCTCGGGTCTTTAATCGGTTCTGAATGTCAGCGAGGCTTCCCCGACAGGCTGAGCGCAGCCTTTTGAATGTGTTGAAAGTCGCTGCGCGCACACCAGGAGACAAAGTTGCCATCTGCTCCGGGGACCACGGCAACTGGGCGCTGGGAGGGGCCTTCCTCCCGTGGCTCCGGCTGCCCCGGGCGGCCTCCTCTTCCCGGCCTGCCCCAATCTTGCCCCAGAGCCAACACCCGCCGCCGCAACATCCCCGCCCCCAGCCCAGGGCGCACGCCTGGTGGAAACTCCGGCTGGAGGCGAAATAGAGCGTGGCGCTGGGGCGCACGGGGAGCCTCGCCGTCCCCGGGACCCAGGCCTATGCTAATGAGATTATGAACTAGGGTTGTTTATGTGCGCGGACGTGGGGAAGGGGGGGCAGGGAAGTGTGGAGACGAGGATGATTTAGGGGAGAGGGGGAAGCCCTGGGAGAACAAAGCTCCGGGCCGTCGGCCTCCCAAGAGCCGCAGAAGTGACCGCCACAGGCTCGTGCACAGGCAGGAGCGGGGGGAGGGTGAGAAGCCGGGCTTGAAGTGCCCTCCCGGGTTTGGAGAACTCTGAGAAGGCACAGGGGTTGGGGAAAATCGGAACCCGTAGCTAAAGGTTTGGCCCTTAGGCTAGTTTTTAAGGAAATGGATCTCAGGAAGGGGAGGAGGCACAGCGCGCCCCGGAGAGGTAGGCGGGAGAAGCCCTGTCCCCCTCCCCTCCCCCCAACCTCCAGCCAGCAGAGGGTGAGCGGTGACCGACCTCCCCGCTCTGGTCCAGGAGGGGGACGGAGCCGTCTGGCCGCCGCGGGCCTGTGCTTCCGCACTCACCCCCCGCCCCCAGCTCTGCGCGTCGCCAGTCCCCGAACGCCTCGCCTCCCAACTGTAATTCCACACTCCCGCGAGCGCTGGGGCTGCGGAATCGTTTGAGGGAGTTGGAACTGCATCAGATGAGCACGCCGGGAGGTGAGATCGGGTAGGAAATCGTGGAAACTTAAGAGTTGTGCAGCGTCGCCTCCCCCCCCATCATCGCACACACACATAATTTCCCTTCCCCCTCTCCAGCCGCCATCTCCCCCACCCTCTCGATTCTTCCAAGGTTTGCAGCCCAGTCCTGTCATATGGTTTTGTTTCTGTGCTGCTGCTTTTTTTTCAGACACAAAAATTGGACACGTGGAGAATTAGCCCGGCTGGAGAAGCGCTGGGTGCAGACTGAAACAATGGTTTCCAGCAGCGGAGCAAAGTAGGAAACTTCCCTCCTCACCCCCAAAGGCAGCAGCCTGGGAGTATGGTGGGAGCACCCCATCATTGCCCACCCCTTCCCTCAGAACCTAGGAAAGGTCCAGCGTGGACCCCTTCCCAAGATACACGTTGCTAGGTGCACCCGGGGTCTTTGGGGACTTCTAAATAAGGGACTCTTTTCCCCTGAGAAGGTGTTGTATCAAAGATGCCACCCCGGATATTAAAGTTTAAAGACCCATCCGGGCTCCAGGCCCTCCACCCTTTGGTGAGTGTTCCTTTCCTGGGCTGCTTGGAGCTGCACCCCTGTCATCGGATAAGCCAGTCTCCGGGTGGCTGGACCCCAAGAGAAGCTTCCTTTAGCCATTGTCTTCGCCAGAGGCCCCATCCTCCACTGCAGCCCCAACCTTGGCCCCCCGCTTCTGTGAGCTGCCCCCCCCCCCCCCCCGACTCTGCTCCACTGGCAGCAGCCACCGTCCCCACCCCCAAACAGCTCTGCTCCCCTCCCCCAGCAGGCCTGAGCACCCCTCCCCGGCACCCCCACCCCGCAGCACAGAAGCTCTGCCTCCCAGAGACGGTTTCCTCTTCCAGGCTCCTGTCAGAGCTGTTGGGGCCGTGACAGCGCCTGCTCATGGCTCCCTGT